>NC_056455.1:4995000-5295000 GCF_018296145.1 Oncorhynchus tshawytscha
CACCAGCTGTTGTTTACATATATTCATAGTCCGCCGCCCCTTGTCTTACCAGGCGCCACTGTTCAATCCTGCCGACACAGCGTTTACCCAGCCAGCTGTATGTTGATAATGTCGTCGTTCAGCCACGACTCTGTGAAGCATAAGATATTACAGTTATTAATGTCCCGTTGGTAGTTTAATCTTACTCGTAGGTTGTCAATTTTATTTTCCAATGATTGCACGTTAGCTAGAAGAACGGAAGGCGTCGATCGCCTACGAATTCTCAGAAAGCAGCCCGACCTTCGTCCTCTTTTCCTCCGTCGTCTCTTCACGCAAATGACGGGGATTTGGGCCTGTTCCCTGGAAAGCAGTATGTCGTTCACGCCGGGCTCGTCGGACTCGTTAAAGGAAAAAAAAGCTTCTGCCAGTTTGTGGTGAATAATCGCTGTTCTTGATGTCCAGAAGTTATTTTCGGTCATAAGAGACGGTGGCAGCAACATTATGTCCAAAATATGTTTAAATTTTTATTTTATTTTTTATTACAAACAATGTGGCCTAATTCTCTCTCATTAGTTCATACCGTATCATAACACATTGTCATAACATAGAACCATAATATACAGTATTTTCAGTGTTCGGTTAGGGTAATAACACCTCCATAATAATTTCAGTAATCAAACATTTCCACCACAATCTTCATCACCCACTCAAACAATTTAACTAATGCAGGTTTACTCACGGCACACACAATGATAGATATAGTTATCAGGGAAGCTCACCTTACACCTCTAAGGAGAGTCCACGTGTGAGTTGGACCTGAGCCCTCGTCTCTCTCCGGGCTGGGGTTGGGTTGATTGGCCTTCAAGCTGACATCTTGGCTACGCTGCAGCTGGGAGTCTTGTCAGAGCGGAGCCAGAGTCAAGCCAGCCAGAGGAGCCCAAGAGCTCGTCTTGGAAAGACTGACAAAGACTCCCTCTTCCTCCTCCTGCTCTCCCGGGCTCACATGTCAGTCTGAGCAAACCTAGGTTGTGTTCAGTAGAAGGAAAGGTTTTGAAACACACTGCAATGGGGAGGTATTTGATGGTGTCCAGTAAGAAACGTGTGATTTTGTTCCACACCTTGAGTCAAAAAGAAAGCCAGGGAGGAGCCAAACTCCAGCATCGTATTGGTTCCCGAAAATGAGTCGGATACAAATACTAACCCCAAACCTAGTCTTGGCATAACCCTAACCCTAGCCTTATGTTCAACCTTGGATCAACCCTTACCCTAAACCCCTCCAAATAGGGCTCCCCCACCTTTGAATTCCCCGTTCAACCATGGCTGTGTCCTACTGAACATGGCTGTGTATATTTACAGAATCACAGACACTAAACATATTCCTGTTATCAACCTATCCATGGCACTATTCTTCTGTCTCCTCAAAGCTACTCTGCTACGTGAATCACAATTGGTCAAAAACACACTTAGTGATATTACTGTAACATGTTCACTCTTTCAACATCCAACATTTCCCTCAGAGGAGAAAGATTCTCTGAATCACAGCAGTCTGTCTGTGAGCGTAATAATGGGATAATGTCTTTATACTATGTATAGCCAGCCAGGGCTAAGACAGGGTAATTCTATGTTGCTGTGTGTGTGTGTGTGTGTGTGTGTGTTGGTCGTCTGGGCACAATGCTCGTTCCAGTATAATTAACTGCTCTCATTGCCAGTGTTGGTTAGTCTGCTTACACCCACACACCGTGATTCACTCTATTCTGTGACTGGCTGGAATTCCCTAGGGAGAGGTCGGCTGCTCACTGACTACAAGGGGTCATGCACCCTGCATGTCATACCCGTGTGTGTGCGCGCTCGTGCGTCCGAGCCCACATTATTTAGTTGCAGTATTACAGTATTTATGAGAAATATATCTCACTGCTCATCCTGCTTCTGCAAACAAATCCACTATCATACTTGCCCATGTGGCTTAGGGAATAATGGCGACCCGTTTGAGCTGATAGCTCCCCTTGGATAAATTAAAGGGAATGGATTAATAAACTCCTCCAAAAAAAACGAGCTACTGTTTAAAAGTTCTGTTGGGGAACGGCTAAACATCCTCTTTAAAATCCATCGTCTCTGCAATCTTCAAGGGTGGGAAACCTTTCAATCTGCCATGGTGGGCAAAGTACACACAATAAACTATTTCTGACCCATTATTACGTCCGCCTCTGGGCCTTTAGATACATGTCCTGCCTTCTTTACCCCTTGGCATGTAGTCTACTCACTTCAAAGACTATACCAGTCTACCACGGTCTCTTCTCAAGATGGAACATTAGGCGTTGTCAAAACACTTGACAGTCCCACAGGCACATCACTTGCGATCCACAGTACATGAAATGTTTACACCTATGTCAATGATGTGAATTTTCTGTCATGATATCTTTCAGGCCAGCAGTCAAGAGTTGTCGCCTTCTGATCTTAGTTCCTTTGTTTTGTCTTTTGTTTTAGTATGGTCAGGGCGTGAGTTGGGTGGGTTGTCTATGTTAGTTTGTCTATGATTTGCTATTTCTGTGTTTGGCCTGGTATGGTTCTCAATCAGAGGCAGCTGTCAATCGTTGTCCCTGATTGAGAACCATATTTAGGTAGCCTGTTTTCCCATTGTGTTTTGGGGGTGGTTGTTTTCAGTCTTTGTGTGTCATCACTAGACAGAACTGTTCTGTTTGTTTCTTTGTTATTCAGTGTTCAGTTTTCACTAAATAAGATGAACTCTTACCACGCTGCGCTTTGGTCCTCACCTTCTTCCACCGACAACACCCGTTACAAGAGTGCAAAGGACACGAACAAAGGAAGCCACTTTACCGTAAGCCATCGGCAGATAGAGATTGAGCACACGAGACAGAGAGAGAGATGGAGAGTAACGGAAAGAGAGGAAGAGTAGGTGAGCTGCTGCTAGACTATACTACCTCTGGCTCCCCAACCCGTTTCTCACAAAGAGGGCATTATTCTCACTCTGGGCCCAGTCAATCTGTTCCGTGTTTCCTTAGGAAATGTCCACTTAGTCCTGGGAAGTCAGAGGCTTCCCACTGCACCTTTGATTCAGGCCTTGTCCAAATAGTTGCCGGGGTGATTACACGGGTCAGGGCGACCCGGGGGACGCTGGTAAATAAACGCACGGGGCGAAGACAAATTCTAACGAGGAAGCCTTCAGACACCTCCAAAGGTAATCTGTTTTCATGTCCAAATGTTAGCCTTGTAACCGCTCACTTTCACCACTTTGCATATTTCACGTTTGGTTAAGAGGCCTACTATATCTAATGCTGTGAGAGGTAAAAGAGGTTAAAAAAAACTATATTTCTATAGGGTTGTATGAGGGCGTTAGCCAGTAGCCACCTACCTGGTGAATATTGATTGGCCATTGAGAGGTTCCATAGTCTTATCACATAATGACAACAGAGCTTGTGACAGAACATGAGACATGCGTATCGTCAGATGGTCCGGCAGAGTGTGTGTATGTGTTTGTCCTTTTACCTCGCAGTGCAGCAAAAGGCATCAACTCCCTCTCTATCAAGTGCTGTTCTGTGCACAAAATGCAGATGCATTTACGTAGGTCGACGTACCTGTAGAATAAAGATAAAAGATTTTTTTTCAAGGAGTTACACACTTACAATACATCTCTACTTCAATCCCAGCTACAGAGCTAAGGAGACGTAGAGACACTCCTAAACAGATCTGTCATTCCATTGCTGGCATTTAACGCAGAACACACAGCACAGAAGACACCCATTTTTTCCCCCGTCCAATATTTTGCCAAGACGAATCTAAGGCTGCAGGCGAGCATGCGCCTGACTACTTTTGTTTTCTCCTTGACGACTTGAAGCTCTTCAGTGACAATCGTTAACGGACTGTAACCGTGTGCTATCGCCAGGGAAGAGGAGGAGAGCTGAATCTGCTGTGTGAACAGTAGGGTGTTGTCCAAAGGCCAATAGGTGTGGAAAAGATGGATGTTGGTACATGACCACAGGATCTATTATTTATTTATTTAGGAGAGGAGAGGGGAGTCCCATTGAGACCAAGGTCTCTTTTACAAGGGAGCCCTGCATGACAACACCAAACACAATCGAGGCAGGAGCATAAGAAACAAAACAAAAAAAGTGTTGGTTTTTTTTCAAGTACAATCATACAAACACACACATAGACATTTCACACCCTAAAGCGCTGTGTGTGTCAGGTTCTACAGTGCCGACCCACCAGGGTTTGACCTGGAGCCTGTGCTGTGGCAGGAAATGTATCAAGGGGGATTGAAGAGTATCCTACTGTGAGACCACTCCGTGACGCCATATGTGCCTGAGCTAAAGCAAAGATTAGCGCTTCCTTTTCTGGGAGCCCTCAGCAGACTCACGCTTTAGATCTTGCTCCATGTCCACTTTACACCTAATGTAGGATCAATTGATGCTTAGTGCCCGATAAACACTTCACCTAATTGTTCCCCTGTAACTTCCTCCCTTGGGAGTCAGCAACTCTGTACAATTCATTTTCTGTGATGTAGGCCCCTTGGTGTGGCTATGAAAGTTATGATACAAGCTGCAACAAGGGCTTGTTGTTTCTTGTTCACATGCATTCAATTGCACTTCCACTGTGTCCTCCAGCGAGGTCTCAGAAGATACCCACTCAGCATTTGTTTCGCATTAATATCCTCTATGTCCCAAATGTCACCCTATTCCTTATATAGCCCACCACTTGTGACCAGAGACCTCAAAAGTAGTGCAGTATAAAGGGAATAGGGTGCCATTTGGGATGCGAAGCCCTGTCTACCAGCCCAGCTTTGGAAACACTAAACGGGGGGGGTCTCGGCAAGCTATGAGGCTGTTTGACCCGCTTGACCTGCAGAGGGAGCTTCAGACCTGGTAGTCACCACCATCACTGCCCAGACGACCAACACACACACACACACACACACACACACACACACACACACACACACACAGCAACATAGAATTACCCTGTCCTCACTTAGCCCTGGCTGGCTATACATAGTATAAAGACATTATCCCATTATTACGCTCACAGACAGACTGCTGTGATTCAGAGAATCTTTCTCCTCTGAGGGAAATGTTGGATGTTGAAAGAGTGAAAATGTTACAGTAATATCACTAGTGTGTTTTTGACCCATTTTGATTCACGTAGCAGTGTTGTGAATGAAGGTTCAAGGAGGTTGTCTCTCCCAGTCACAGGTCTGCCACATACACAGATCTGCAGTTCCCATACAGTAGGATATAAAGTGTTTCCAGAGCAGCCACAAGCCATCAGACACACATGCCCACACACTCGCTCGCTCATATGCACGCTCACACACACAACATACACAATTTCAAAATCTCTGGGATAAAATAATAAAACCATCAAAAACTGATGTAGTTCATATGAGAAGCTTTCAGAAATAATGACAAACATGTTTAAAAAGACAGCTTTAAATCATGTTAGATTATGTCCCTAATATTTGGGAGTGGTTTGCAAATTAAGTCATTCTGGAGAAGCCGTTTTCCTTCATTCGAGAGAGTTCAGTTAAAGGGTACAACAATAGATATCTAGCATTGGGGTGAGTTTCCTTTTGAAGCAATCTGGAACCATACAGCACCAATACAGTCCGTCTTGGCTGGAAGCTTAACATTGAAAATGTGGTCAACAGTACCACCTAGTGGTGGTCCCATGTAACGTCAAGTGGAACCAGACGTTCCGGTCACGTGGGTGTTCTTGAAAAAACAGGTCGCAAGGTGGCACAATTCCCATTTTCCAAACAGCTGCATATGTTCACTTAGTCATTTCAATGGGAGCTTCAGGCACAAACAACAAACAAACGTATCGTTAGGCTTGACCTCAATGGAAAATTATGTTCCCACAGCAATGAGCGCTGATGAATTTGTACATTTACATTTTGGCCACTTAGCAGACACTCTTATCCACAGTGGCTTACAGTCAGCGCATGCAACCAAGGTAGGTATAAAACAACTACATACCATGGTTAATATTCAAATGGAGACAGGGACAAAGGGATGATTCAACACGCTTTTTCTCAAGAACGTTTGCATGTGGGAAGGGTAGTACAGTATTTCCTGTGAGAGTGAGGGGGAGGGGGTTGATCCTGTCCATGATTAGATTAGGGGCTGATTGGGAATCAAGGAATGAATTAATCAGATCAGATTAAGTGGTTCAGTACGGCCAGCAGAGCAGATGCCGACTAGTCTCTCAATATCAATGTGCAACACTCTCGTTAAGTCCCGGAGACGATGTTCAAAGATATGTATGGGCAAGAAAGCATGATAGAAAGGGAGCGCGAGAGAGACACACCCATACAAAACCATGTGCACACACACACATGCACACACGCACACACACACACACACACACAGCACGCACGCACACATGCACACACACACACACACATGCACACAACACGCACGCACACACGCACACACACGCGCACACAACACGCACGCACACACACACACACACACACACGCACGCACACACGCACGCACACACACACACAAACGCAGACACCCACTACTGACCTGCCCGCATGGCTACATTCCATAGCTTATCTCGTTGTGTCTATGCAATGCGGTTCCATATACACTGCATGATCTGCTTGTGTCTATAGACACTGAGTATACAGATATTGAGAACACCTGCTCTTTCCATGACATAGACTGACCAGGTGAATCCAGGTCAAAGCTGTGATCCCTGATTGATGTCACTTGTTAAATCCACTTCAATCAGTGTAGACGAAGGGGAGGAGACAGGAAGGATTTTTAAGCCTCGAGACAATTGAGACATGGATTGTGTACGTGTGCTATTCATCGACTGAATGGGCAAGACAAAATATTTAAGTACCTTTGAATGGGGTATGGTAGTAGGTACCAGGCGCACCGCTTTGTGTCTCGAACTGGAACACTGCTGTTTTTTTTTGCGTTCAACAGTTTCCTGTGTGTATCAAGAACGGTCCACCTCCCAAAGGACATCCAGCCAACTTGCCACAACAGTGGGACACATTGGAGTCAACATGGGCCAGCATCCCTGTGGAATGCTTTCGACACCATGTAAAGTCCATGCCCTGACGAATTGACATTGTTCAGAGGGAAAAATGGGGGTGCAACTCAATATTAGGAAGGTGTTCCTAATGTTTGATGCACCTTCAGAAAGTCTTCACACCCCTTGACTTTTTCCACATTTTGTTGTGTTACAGCCTGAATATAAAATGGATTAAATTGAGATTTTTCATCACTGGCCTACACACAATACCCTATAATGTCAACATGGAATTCTGTTTTTTCAAAATGTTTACAAATTCGCTAAAAAGCTGAAATGTCTTGAGTCAATAAGCATTCAACCAGTGGAGGTTCCTCACAGGAGGAAGGGGAGGACCATCCTCCTCTGTGAAATTTCATAAAAATAGTGAAACATTAAAAATGTTTTCCTTTTTAGATAAAACTATACTAAATATATTCATATGTCACCAAATAATTTGTCAAAATACAGTGTTTGCAATGAAGGTCTACAGTAACTTCAACAGCACTGCCTGGGCTAGCGCCATGGTGTAGTTGGAGGACAGCTAGCTTCCGTCCTCCTCTGGCTACATTGACTTCATTACAAAACCTAGGAGGCTGGTAGGCCTCACCCCCTTCCATTACCATAAACTTACATGGTAATTATGACCACTTCCGAGGGACGTCCTCCAACCAATCAAAGCTTTTGCTGTATGACCTGACATGTTGTCCATCCAATCATAGGATCAGAGATTGAACCTAGTGTGTTGTATTGAGATTGTGCCACAGAGCATTATGGGGGTTCTATGTGTTGAAGAACCCCTTTCATTCTCTGGGATACACGGAAAAGGTGCAAATTAAAGGCGAGGGTCGACCTCTGCCTGAGATCAGTTTCATGAAGAAGGATGAGAAGGTGCAAATTAAAGGCGAGGGTCGACTCTCTGCCTGAGATCAGATTCATGAAGAAGTATGAAAAGGTGCAAATTAAAGGCGAGGGTCGACCTCTGCCTGAGATCAGATTCATGAAGAAGGATGAAAAGGTGCAAATTAAAGGCGAAAGGGTCGACCTCTGCCTGAGATCAGTTTCATGAAGAAGGATGAAAAGGTGCAAATTAAAGGCGAGGGTCGACCTCTGCCTGAGATCAGTTTCATGAAGAAGGATGAAAAGGTGCAAATTAAAGGCGAGAGGGTCGACCTCTGCCTGAGATCAGTTTCATGAAGAAGGATGAAAAGGTGCAAATTAAAGGCGAGGGTCAAATGTATAGCTGGTTAACAGGGAGCCTATCATCAAGCCGCCTGTAATTGCACGTTACGATGCTTTACATGCTGAACAGCTTTTCTGGGATGTCGAAAACAATTCCGAATGATCCGATAGCTTCCATCGCATCATCCATTCAAAGTTGGATTAGAGAGGTTGACGCGGCACACAAAGTATTCTGTGCACTTTCCTCCGGTATTTATTTAGCAACGACAATAACACGTAATCACTCCAGACAGACACGAGCAAAAACTCATGGCATAAATGTTGCAGCAGCCTAGGCTACCCTTAAACATTGGAGATCTGACATGCAGTATGGGATGAAAACGAGACAGTCTTTCCGTCTGATCAACTGTAGGCTACGAATAAGAGCAGGTGAATACAGCCTATGTGCCCGGTCCATCTGGTCAGGGTAAACTAAATGGTAACGTTATGTATTTATAGTTTGTTTGTGTGTCAGGAGAAAATGTGAATGTGATCAAATTTAGAATATATTCCAAATTTAGCTGGCTAGGCTGTCTATACGTTTTTAAACACAAATTATTACCTGGAATGAACAGTTGCAAGTAGCCTAGTGGTTAGAGCGTCGGACTAGTAACCGAAAGGTTGCGAGATTGCATCCCTGAGCTGACAAGGTACAAATCTGTCGTTCTGCCCCTGAACAAGGCAAATAACCCACTGTTCGTAGGCTGTCATTGTAAATACGAATTTGTTCTTAACTGACTTGCCTAGTTAAATAAGGGTTTAAAAAAATAGGCCTGCATGATGCATAAAGCAAGGTCAGCCCTGTGAGTTCTGCTTCATCAGTTGTAGTCTACTGTACCTGCTATTTGTATTTACAGCTAAGTCCCCTCCTGTTCCCTGATTAAGAGGTGATGACTATTCCACTGCCTTTGTCAACTTTCTCCTGACATGAACTGAAGCCACGATGTCTCATGTGTCCGCTCATCCACTGGCACATTGAATGTTTCCCTTCCAAGCAATGTGAGCAACCCTATTGATTTTCTCTCGTTACTGTATGTAGAGTCAATCACAATCACCTTTTTACACTGCAACGATTTTACTCCTTGCTTGGACTAACTCATTCTTAGCTCTTTGTGACAATTGTGTTATTGTGTTATTGTTTTTTTGTCTTCCCAGTCAAATCCTGTCCTGCACTGGTCAAGCCTCTGAACACCTCAACTCATGTCTCATACCCTCATTCAATCCCTGCTGTGATCCCTTTCCCACATGGTGTAAGTAGCCCTCTCCTTCCCCTTCCCCATAATATTGTACTATACATGTCTCTATTAAATGCTTTAGGTTCAAAATAATTTGTCTTTGATGATTTTTGAAACACACTTTGTGGTATCCGTGCATTCCGCGCCTATACCTCCACTGCATTCAACCCCTTTGTTATGATAAAGTCTAAATAAGTTCAGCCTTAAAAATGTATACGATAAGTCGCATGGACTCACTCTGTGGGCAATCATGGTGTTTAACATGGTTGTTGAAGGACTACCTCGTCTCTGTACCCCACACACAGTGCTATTATCTGTAAGGTCCCTTAATTGAGCAGTTGATTTCAAACACATATTCAACCACAAAGACCAGGGGGGGTTTCTAATTCTTCGCAAAGATTTCTTTTTTTTTTTAAAGCAGACATTGAATATCCCTTTGAGCACGTTGAAGTTATTAATGACACTTTCAACAAACATTGTCGTTTCTCCAAAATACTAACCTAATTGACAGAGTGAAAAGAAGGAAGCCTGTACAGAATACAAATATACCAAAACAGGCATCCTGTTTGCAACAAGTCACTAAAGTAATACTGCAAAAATGTGGCAAAGCAATTCACTTTTTGTCCCGAATACAACATGTTATGTTTGGGGCAAATCCTATGCAACACATTACTAAGTACCACTCTCCATATTTTCAAACATAGTGGTGGCTGCATCATGTTATGGGTATGCTTGTAATTGTTAAGGGCTGGGGAGCTTTTCATGATAAAAAATAAACGGAATGGAGCTAAGCACAGGCAAAATCCTAGAAGAAAACCTGGTTCTCTCTGCTTTCCACCAGACACTGGGAGATTAATTTACCTTTCAGCAGGACAATAACATAAAACGCAATGACAAATCCACACTGGAGTTGCTTACCAAGAAGACAGTGAATGTTCCTGAGGGGCTGAGTTACAGTTTTGACATAAATCTGCTTAAGATCTATGGCAAGACTTGAAAATGGTTGTCTAGCAATGATCAACCATCAACTTGACAGAGCTTAACGAATTTCAGAAAGAATAAGTGGCAAATATTGTACAACCCAGGTGTGCAAAGCTCTTAGAGACACACCCAGAAAGATTCACATCTGTAATTTATGTCAAAGGGGATTCTAAAATGTGTTGACTCAGGGTTGTTAATACTTAACCAAATTAGATATATATTTACTATAGTTTTTTATACATTTGCAAAAATTTCAATTTTTTTTGTCATTATGGGGTATTGTGTGTAGAAAAATTAAAATGGTAAAAAAAATGTTTTTATCCATTTTGAAATGTGGCTGTAGCACAACAAAATGTGGAGGGGTATGAATACTTTCTGAAGGCACTGTATGAAGTTTCTCTCCAAAACGCTTATGTATCCATTTTTTAAAAATGTTGCTAAATTAGCTTTTTATTGTTGAAAGAAACTAGGAAAGAGATGAGTGTTTTTCTCACTACCTAATCATGGCATGGGGTTGTTCAATGACAGCCATGTGTTTGTTTAAAATCTATCACTTGATGGTTTAATTTCAGATAGACAAATAATCACGTTTTTTTTTCATTCAGCAGCGCTTATCCTGAGTGCCTTACAGCAAGTTCATTCATCTTAAGATAGCTAGGTGAGACAATCACATATCACAGTCAAATATACAGGGTATGAACATTCCATTACAGCTAAACAATGGATATGTAGCTTTTTGCACACAAAACAAATCTGAGAACAGTAATATTTTACACACATATGAAGGTACCCAAAAGCAATAATATCTGATGAAAAAAACACAAATGTGAAAAATTGGTGTATACTGTATATCGTTTTGGAAATAAACCTTTCATATCTTCCTCATTTTTGTTTACTTATCAAAGCAAAATGCTTTTTATATTATCACATTATTATTACAATTTTTATTTATTTAAATTTGTATTCATATAAAAAAAATATTTTCCTGGCATGGTTTAGAGGGCAAGTTAAACACCAATTAACACCATTCTGTGTGATCACCTTCAACCTATGGTGAAGCACTTCTATCCTGATGGGAGTGGCCTCTTCCAGGATGACAATGCCCCCATCCACAGGGCACGAGGTCACTGAATGGTTTGATGAGCATGAAAATGGTGTAAACCATATGCCATGGCCATCTCAGTCACCACATCTCAACCCAATTCAACACTTATGGGAGATTCTGGAGCAGCACCTGAAACAGCGTTTTCCACCGCCATCAACAAAACACCAAATTACGGAATTTATTGTGGAAGAGTGGTGTCGCATCCCTCCGATAGAGGGAGGGTGACCCAGCACCCTATTAATTAAGACACTTTATGGTGTTTATTTTATTTTTACCTGTATATGTTTCCTTTGACTAATCACCATGACTATTATTAATTTTTTTACTGTTATTGTTGTCATTATCTCACTTTGATTTAGCAACAGTAGTTTTGCCATTCATGCAGAGAGAGAGAGAGCGAGCGAACGAGAGAGAGAGAGAGAGAGAGCGAGCGAGAGAGAGAGAGAGAGCGAGCGAACGAGAGAGAGAGAGAGCGAGCGAACGAGAGAGAGAGAGAGAGCGAGCGAACGAGAGAGAGAGCGAGAGAACGATAGTCCCAAGTAGATGGTTTGTAGTTAACTTTCAACAAAAATAACTTTCAACATCAATTCAACTAACTATCTACTAACCTTAACCCTTACCTTAACCCTAAAGGTAACTGTTACCCTAACCTCAACCCTTACCCTTATTCTAACTCAGCAAGCTGTTGGATATCAAGAGTTAGTTTGCCCATCTGTATGGGACTATCCGAATAAAGTCTGACTGAAAACGAAAGGCGAGTTTGAATTCTTACAATTCAACGTTCTAGTTCAATGGGACTGTATCCATTCTAAGTGACATACATCATAGATCAACCCACCTTCTGATCAAAATGTTGATTCCTAAAACATACATTACAACTTGATTGAATCAAGGGATACGTGCAGCATGAGACGATCCATGTTCATATGAGGTGCAAAACAAAGGAGAAGTCACAGAGAGAACCAAGAGACGTCGAAGACACTGCTGTAACGGATACACTTTATTTACAAGCCAAACAAAACCAGGTCAGTGGGTGCACTTGGAACATTCCGGAGCCTGTTTGGAAGCTCTAGAACCGGCAGAGATAACTGACAGGTGAGGAGGTTAGGGTCATAGATCGTCAAAGAGAAAGGAAGGACACCATCGTAACCAAATGATCCCTCCTGTCCCCTGAACTGTCCCTGGATAAATCTCCTCCTCCTGAGGTGACCTTTGCGTAGCCCAGTCAGTGTGCAATGTTGTGTTGTCCAAAACCGGCTAACCTAGCGGAAGTCTCTCGTGTGGGTAGTCACATGGGAACACATGGCTAACTTACTGCAGCTATGTACCACTCTTTACAGTGCTGAAAAGGCTGAAACTGACAAATACATCTGATGTTTTTCCCTGTGTCCCTGTGTGCTAGGTGATTATGCAGCCTCCCTTCTCAGGCTTGTAGGGGTTCTTATCATCTGGTACTCCTGTTATCAGGAGGTCGGTACCAGACGCAGCCTCACACCAGTCCATGATGTCCTTGGATGTCTTGGACACCTAAGAGAAACGGAGAGGGGTCAATAGAAGTTTGGATTCTTTCAATGCAGCATTCTAATTCAGTTCAATGGGACTGTGTCAGTTTGCAGGGATGCCTTTGTTATACTACAGAGCTTCTCTACATGGACCCTTTGATGGTGCTTACAGGCTCCCTGGGCGTTGAGACCTCTTTCTTCAGCTGTTCCAGCTCCATCTTAAGGATGTCAATGTCTGACATATCCCGAGCCATCTTTCCCTGAGAAGGAAGGAGGGGAGAGGACCCATGAGAGAGGGCACACTGAATAAACAACAAACATTCACCATGCTATAACAAGTACCTCTTATCTTGTTGCTTGTCAATATTGATCATAATTCATCCAAATCCACGTGAGGGTCTTTGGGATTTGTGAATGACTTCACTAATTGAACAGGTTGGCATATACTCGTTTGAAATTCTTATATCTGTCTTCAACAAAGCGCTTCAATGGGTAAGCCCATGAACCCAGGTCTTAATCTTCACCTTTCAAATCCATGTAATTCCTCTTTCTTAGGAATCTCATGCTGGGATGACCGGTCCAAGGCACCCTGGCCTGTTTTCTATTGCATGTGTGGTAAAATAAACCTATGATGTCACAACAAGCTAAAGAAGGTTGCAGAACAGGATTATCCAATAAGAACGCACCCTATACATTGTCTAACTTTGTATGGCTAGTTGCCAGGAATTGAGAATACACCGTTTGAGTTCTAAAATATATACAGTTTACACTATATTTTTGAGGGAGGGAAATTCATCCGCTGGCCTACAAAAGGGAAACCTTAGATATCTGACTGTATGAACAAACCAATGAACTTTTGACATATCTGTAGTCCTTGTTGACTCTTCCCTATCCTGAAAGAATCTATCATACAACTGAACTTTTGAAATACATGAAGGCTATGTGGTTGGTGTTCTTTGTTGGGTCCTACTTCAACCCTAGCCTCTACCAACACACTGTGCCAACATAATCAGGCAACCAACCAAACCCAAAACGAGCAATTACATGTCACATGAACAATCATAGCAGATAAGGGAGCCACTGTGACACTGGGTGGTGCAGACAACAGCTTTATTACATTGTGACTTCTAGCCACGCTGAGCAAACACACACTGCATTCATCCATTCATTTCTGTCCCAAACAAGGCCATTGTTTGGGACAGAAATAGAAGAGCACAGACAGAAATTCAGCCCCCCAAAAAAAAGACCTCAGACATCACTCAATCTAAAAAAAAAAAAAAAAGGGACCTCTGAGTTATGTCTAACAACATTGAAAACAACTCGAAGGGGGTCAATTAAACAAATAATTGATCGTATTAGAAAATGTGATACTACATCAAATGTAGTAGTGTGGCTTGTTGACAATTTTTAAAAATCCATCCCTCAATAAAAAATCTAAAAGTTGTTCTATATGCATACTATTTAATTCAATTAATTGCTCAGATGAGCTAGAATCTCCCTGAACACCGGTCCAGGCTAATGGCCAAGACTGTAGTTAGTCGCTACATCCTCTCTTCAGGCCGACACTCACCTATTGGTTGTGGGGACAGTCGATGCAGGGAAATTGTCGTCTCTCCCCCTCTATGGAACCGCTGCGATTGGGTTGTCTCCCTCCTGAGTTCAACTGGCTTACCCTGTCCCTCACCTCCCCTCTTCAGGGCGTTCTCCAGATGGCACGATGGCAGATTGGGAGGAGACTATTGCACAACCCCCCCCGGTTCCTAATCAGATTAGTCTATAATAATTAGCTGCGCCAAATGTCAACCTCAAATCACATATGACCTTTGAGTGTCACAGGAGGACAGAGAGAGAGTATCAGCTTCAGACAAATGCTCACAGTGCCAATCCTGGCCACAGATCTGTGCTTTTTATAAGAAACTTCCAATCTCACCTGGGTCACTCTCAGAGGTCAAAAACGGGAGAAATATGAGCATTCTGAATGACCAGGAAATTATTTTAAAACAGCCAGGCCCACCGACAGACCTTCATTCCCATACGGTCTCAGCCCCAAACTCAGGCCCCCAATTCGGTCCATTGATTTGGAAAGGTAAACTGCACTGGGCTCACTCAGAATGTTAACTCTGTATTGTAAGGACAGGTGAGGATTGTGATGGATTTAATTGGGGGGAGGGGTTAGAGTTAAGATAAAATTAGAGAAGAGATGATAATAAGAACATGTACAGTATAAGACCTATACACTATATCATAGGCATACTGTTTAATAAATATTCTTCGGGATCTGTGTCCCTTCCACAGGACGGTTGAGCTAACATAGAACCTCATGCTAATCTCATTAGCCTAAGTAACAAGAACATTTCCCAAGACATAGACATATCTGATATTGGCAGAAAGCTTAAATTCTTAAATGCATCAGTCACTTTTAACTATGCCACTCTAAATAATGCCACTTTAGTAATGTCTACATATCTTACATTACTCACATCACTTGTATATATTGTATTGAAACCCAATCACTGGACACTTTAATAAATGGATCACTAGTCACTTTAAACAATGCCACTTTAAATAATGCCATTATTTGTTAGATATTACTGCACTGTTGGAACTAGAAGCACAAGCATTTTGCTACACTCGCATTAACATCTGCTAACCATGTGTATGTGACCAATAAAATTTGATTTGATTCCTTTCACATCTCCACAAACGTCAAAGTGTTTCATTTCAAATGGTACCAAGAATATGCATAACCTTGCTTCAGGACCTGAGCTACAGGCAGTTAGATTTGGGTATGTCATTTCAGATTATATTTTTTTTTTAAAGGGGTGGATCCTTAAGAGGATTGTCAGGCATGTTATGAGTATGGATGCAAGAACTGACATTTTAATGTGAAAATTACAAACATTAGAAGCCTTTTTAAACATTGAATACACTATAGATCCTTCTGGACTTCACTTGCACGAACAATTCCAATCCCTCATCCCTGTTTTGCCTCTTAAGAGTGACCTTCCTGGTTGTCTGCTTCTGTCCCATCTGAACCTGAGGCCTGGCACATTTGGTATCTGGCCCCATGTCACCTCTTATTAAAGGAGAAATCTCAGACAGACACAGGTGTAGAGTCTTAATTTGATCAGTCTTTTATTGTTGAGAATTTTCCTGCACAGCCGGAAATGCAAACTTATAGTGTATTCAATGTTTAAAAAGGCTTCTAATGTTTGTAATTTTCACATTAAAATGTCAGACTTGATTTGCCCTAATGAAAAGTGTATCAACCCCTCTTATGTTCCTGCTGTAGTAAACTGGCTCAAATTAAGATCCTCCATGTGTAGGGCTGGAGAAATGAAACACTGTCATATGTATGGACGGTCAGTTCTTGAATCCATAGCCTATCTATGTGATCAAAATTATAGTTTTAACCATGTTTTGAAGGGTTACACTGATGTTTTGCAATCACATTACAGATAATTTAGTTCAACAATCTAATATTTTGGATTGTGATGGAGAAAGACCACTGAACTCATTTCATGAGGCATTTATAATTGACATTCTTCAAAAATCAATAGCTATATATCATCAATCCAAAATTATGAATCAATCCCAGATTGTCCCTTTAAAAGGCCACATCCTGAATGACCAACCCCTTTAGCCTAAAGACAAATTGCTTCCTGAGTCAAATCCTCCCAATCCCATTTCAGAGTCTTGTCTGTCTTAATCCATTAGATTAATGACTAAACCCTGTGTGACCAAAGTGTTACAATGCACATTGCAGCTGACACACACACACAAAAAGACACTAATTCTGTAT
This sequence comes from Oncorhynchus tshawytscha, assembly GCF_018296145.1. NCBI lineage: Eukaryota > Metazoa > Chordata > Actinopteri > Salmoniformes > Salmonidae > Oncorhynchus > Oncorhynchus tshawytscha. The sequence goes on from NC_056455.1 coordinate 5,011,867, forward strand.
GTAGCCAAATGTATCTGCTGCCCATTCAATTTGCTTGAAAATGGATAAATGGTTAAAAAAAGTAAGACCCTCATCCATAGAGACACATACCAGCTCTACTGGTAGTACTGTAATAAGAAGGGACTAGAAGCATCTGATATGGTGAGCTACTGAGTAGCTTGGACAGGCAAGTTGTCACGGCAGATTTCCTCCTCATCCTCTGAAGAGGTGAAACAAGGATCGGACCAAAATGCAGCGTGGTAAGTGTCCATGGTTTTAATAGGAAAACTCAACATGAACACAACTACAAAACAAGAAACGTGAAAAACCGAAAACAGTCCCGTGTGGCACAAACACTGACACAGGAAACACAAAGTCAGGAAACAACCACCCACAAAACAGGCTATCCTGCCTTGGCAAATCGGCTGTTAAGACACTGATGCCCTTTGCATCCACGTACCTATGTGAGAGTGGATTCTCGGCCCTCACTAGCATGAATACAGACACAGACTGTGTGCGGAAAAGGATTTAAGACTGAGACTCTCCATTACAACCCAACATTGCAGAGTTATGTGCATCCTTTCAAGCACACCCTTCTCATTAACCTGTTTTGAGTTATTCACAATTTTTGATGAACAAATAAGGTTTAACATGTAAGATGGCTAAATAAAGAGCAACATTATTGCTAATTATTATATTATTATTTGTGCCTTGGTCCTCTAACCGAGCCGGGTTGTGACAAAAAACTCACACTCATTCTTATGTTTAATATATGTATCGTATAGTGTGTGTGTGGCAGGCTTACAATGATGGCAAAAAAAAAAACATTTGAGAGTGTGCTGACCCTGGTGCTAGAGGGAGTACACAGCTGGAGGTTGAATGTTTGAAGGTGTATGGGACTATACCTTAACCTAACCCTTACCCTAACCTTAAACTGTGTGGGTCTTGGTTGCATGGGGAGGTGTCAGGTTAAAAGCTGTGGGTTTACGAACAGAGGAAAATACTTCTAAGAAATACATTTACAAAAACAGTCTTTACACCTAAAATAATAAATTATACATATAAACATTTATTTTGGTTTTAAATTGTAGTTTTATATAATAATAGTAATATGTATGATTTAGACAAAGGTTTTAAAAAAACATTAGGGTTATAGTTTAATATTGCCTGGTAAACTTAATTTAATAAAAATTATTTTAATATGTATGCATTTCTGTACTAAAGCTTTCGAAGAAAAGAAAATGTTTGAAAGAAAATAAATTAAATAGTTATTCCTCTCGACCTTGTCTCTCCCCCCTATGGGTGTGTGTGTGTGGCTTGTAACCTGACACCTCCTCATGCAACAAAGACCCCCCAACACACACACACGGAGCCAAGCCTTCTCGGAAAGGGGTTTGGTTTGCCTTCTCTCGGACTTGAGTGTAAAGGCTCTGATTGGCCACAAGAGGTCAAGATGTCCTTCTTCTTAGTTGTCTGTGGCTTCAATGACATGTCATGTAGTCTGGAGCAGAACTAAAAGATGGTGTTCCCTTCCTCTCGTTCTGGAAGAGTGGTCCTCTGAAGACAGGCTAATCAGCCGTGTCGATGATCCCCTGTGGGGTGATGAGAGTAATAGGATGGTCCTACTTGAATTCACTTTCCTAGATACCGTACTTAGGACAGCTAATCAGCTGTACCAGTGATTGTCTGAGGTGAGCATCTCGCCTCTTCCTCCTCATGTTGGTCTTCAGGATTCAAACCGCGATGGACATGAGCTGCAACTCTTTGTCTCTCTGGTCTAAAGGAAGGTGAGTTTCTTTCTTCACCTCGTGTGTGTGGTGTCAAAGCCCCAACACCAGTTCTATCCTCCCCTCTGCGGGTGGGAGAAGGTCTGGTTATTGTCAGCAATTGCCAAGCGCAACTGACCCATTGTGATCCTCACAGGACAGTCATGACAAGTGTTAGTGTCCATCTGTTGATTCCTGAGTGTTGAACTTATGCCCACTCTATAGCCACCCTTGGCAATTATCTGACCCTTCTGGTCATTACGAACGTAGGAACATCCTGAATAAAAAAAACAAGGGACACATGTACTCAGCACAGGCCTCGGAGCATGGTTTCTCTCTCATTTCAGTCCTAGGTTTATGACTTCTAGGGAGTGTTTCCTAGATGCTGTGCTTCGACATATGCATTGATTGGGCTTAGGTTTTTAGACTGGTTATCTGTAAAACACTTTGTGACAACTGCTGATGCAAAAAATAGTTAAGAAATACATTTGGTTGATTGACAGATCTTATTATTATCATAATGTTACAGGTGAGACATACCCAAAAATGTGACGTATCAAATCAACAAAAAGTATTGAATCAGCAATGACATAATATGCAATTAACTATTTACTTTTTTAAAAATGTGTAAATCATTATTATAAAAACTATGAAACCTAGAGTTCAGTTTAAATAACAATGAGGTGAATGAAAAAGGTTGTATATGTATTAGGTTGATAAGATCATAGTTTACATGTAAAAAAAAACTCAACACATAACTAAATCCAAATATGTATGTGTTATAACCTCTGAAAAACATGTCTACAACTCACAAGTGCTATTAAAAATGTGTAACAAATTGAAATACATAATATATACATGTACCACATCTCAATATTCACAAGAGACATTCTAAACAAAATTGTAAACCCTTTACCCATACTTACGCTAATTTCACATAACAAAATGCAACGTCAGCGTCAGTGTATTCATCCTTAGATGATGTGGGGAATGTGTTATAGTGTGCACATGTTCCCCCTGTAGATATTCCATAGCATCTTAGATTCTAGTACATTAGTAGTACGTAACAGTGTAATAGTGCAGTACGGTCCTGTCTTGACAGTCTCGTTTGAAACTTTAATAAAGCTCATTGTCTATTGTCAGAACGAGCCTTCTCGATATGTCTGGTACTGTATAAAAAACATCAGTGACTCCTTGATTCACCGAAGGTTCTCGCTCTCTACAGTTTAACATGAACAATATTTCCCTCCCCTCTAAAAACATACTATTGGATTATAAACACGTAAATTAAAAAAAGATGACTAAAATAGCCAATGTATCTTGTCATGTCATATACATCATAACCCAAGGGAGGTCGAAATTGTTGTTTAAATGTTGCATATACATCTTTAAGTACATAGGCATTACGTTACATGTTAGAATGTCTGATAAACAACTACATTGTATACATTGACAATATTGTCTGGTCAGAAAAATAAACATAATAACGTTTTACCTGCACCTTTATGCAGACGATACAGTTGTGTATTATATTGCCCCGCCCCGCTGATCATGATCTATCTGAACTACAGTATGATTTCATTATTTTGACAGAAAACCTTTATTGGACCTTAAATTATTATTGAATACGTGCAAAACTACGTATATGTTGTTTTCTAGAGTGCACAAAAAAATGATTCTAATGATTGAAGTGTATGTACCTAGTATGGTGTATCAGTATAGACGTTAAGTTAAAAAAATATATCATAAATTAATTTGACATACTGTAAACTTCCTTTGTAGCTAGCATCTATAATAACCATTAGACATACTAGTCGGAGTTATCATACACAGTCTCAGGGATTGCTAGCTCTGGAAATTCCTTTGGTCTGTACAGAGTTAGATCAATTAGCTCTTTGCAGCTTACTTGTGGAACAATCTCCAAGCTTCTCTAAACGTTGATGTTTTGGTGACTCTAGGTTAATACAGACTGCTGAATGAGGACCTGTTACAACTTACAAAACCTTTAAAGGAGTTCATGAAACCATTCAGTCATGGATGTACTGTATGTAAACATACGTAACACATATTGCTTGTTACAGAAGACTACGGTTGTACATTGAATAGCCATTCATCATTGTTACACCTCCTTGATGTGATGGTTCTCTATGTTTATAATCCACAGTGTGAATAGTGGTTTCCATAAAGTTATTACCCCCCTAAACCTGAACCTGAAATTACCTTTAATGATCTTTCTTACCACTATTACTTTGGGGTTCTAATCCCCCTCTTTCAGAATCCTATTACTTTAGGTTTCTAATCCCCATCTTTCAGAATACTATTACTTTGGGGTTCTAATCCCCCATCTTTCAGAATACTATTACTTTGGGGTTCTAATCCCCCTCTTTCAGAATCCTATTACTTTGGGGTTCTAATCCCCCTCTTTCAGAATCCTATTACTTTGGGGTTCTAATCATTATTACTTCAGCACAGTCTGCACTTGGGTCTTACCTGAAACATAAGATTATATTTCTCATGAAGAATAATGTTGTTTTAATTCTATAAAAGGGTCACGCCTTGCTTTGGTCATATGTTCTCTAATGGATCAATGATTTTAAATGACAATATAGCAATAATGTTCTCGCCTCAATTACTTAGAAGTGCATGTGGTCCCACCCGTCCCCAGGTGCATAATTGGTAGCATGTACCAATAAAAATAATGCAAGTCAACCATTGATGGATGGTGACGAAAGTAATGATATTGCCAGTAGTCATGTTAAGGTTTTCAATGTTTTATTGGTGGAGTTTATTGATTTGCATGTGATGCCTGAATAGGATCAAGCCTACTGGAATTCCTGATCAATTCTCGATTCAAAAAGACACACCACTGTTTTGGGGTTAATTCCACATCTGCTTGCATTGCTTGGTAGTGTATTAGCATGGTATGAAACATAAATAATACAATTTAAGTCCATTTAAAATAAAACAGTATCCTAAATTAAGATGTTGTGAGAACACAATTTTTATCCACAACAACAAAATCTTTTAGGATGTACCTGTTTTCAGTAGAGAACATATGCAGATTATTTTACAACTTTGTGTTTTGTATTAATTATTGTTCTTTAGTAAATAGGAAACTCAACAGTGTGTTAGTCTGAGAAACATGAATTAGATAGTAGTTTTATGACTGTGAAACCTTGAAATGTACACAATGGGAAGTGATTTTGTAACAACAGTTTTGAATGAGTAATTGCATCAAATATATATCATTGTATGTTTGAATTAGTGCTCATATAAACTGTTTTCATTACTGTCCTGTAAACCAATTCTTGTAAGTTGGAGCTACTGTACATGATTGTCTGGGGCTGCTGTACAGAGAAATCATAGAGCATCTATTTTTTTTATCACTCATGGTCAGCTTCTCCAAGCTCATATAGTCTTTTTGGGGGTTAATCCATAAGGCCTGGTTTGAGCACTTGACAAGATATTGACATATCTGGATATGTCTCACCTGTAACATTATAATAACAATATTGTTATATTATAATACAAATCTGTCAATCAACCAAATGTATTTCTTAAAACCCCTTTTTGCATCAGCAGTTGTCAAATTGTTATACAGATAACCGGTCTATAACCAGAGTCGGGACTCTGACTATTGGTTACACTGACTTTTGGCCTCCCCTCCTATTCTAACCACCTCCACCGGCTTTGTATTTATGTTACCTGATGAAATTGCTGTACAGTATGATCTTGTTGCCAACTAATTGCCATCTAATGCTCTCCCCGTCCTCTGCGTGCCTTGATTGTATTACCGCTGATGATATCTGTCAAATGTGCATGTACACCCTGTCCCAGCTACTGTTGATAGCCCCAATTCTGCGCTCTGATATCTACTTCACTGATTTCTGCTCTCGTAAAAGCCTGGGTTTTCTGCACGTTAACACTAGAAGAGTATTACCTAAAATGGTTCAATTGAAAGTGTGGGTTCACAACTCTAATCCAGATGTGTTGATCATTACTGAGACATGGTTAAGGAAGAGTGTTTTGAATACTGATGTTACCCTTTCTGGTTATAACCTTTATTGGCAAGACAGATCTTCCAAAAGGTGGGGGAGTGGCAATCTTTACCAAGGATCACCTTCAGTGCTCAGGTTGTCTCCACCAAGTTGGTCCCGAAACAATTTGATTTGCTGGTTTTAACCTCTTGCACTTAGCCATCCCGGATCCGGGATCGTGAATACAGCCTCAAGCTCATTACCATAATGCAACGTTAACTATTCATGAAAATCGCAAATGAAATGAAATAAATATGCTAGCTCTCAAGCTTAGCCTTTTGTTAACACTGTCATCTCAGATTTTCAAAATATGCTTCTCAACCATAGGAAAACAATCATTTGTGTAACAGTAGCTAGCTAGCGTGGCATTTAGCAGACAACATTTTCACAAAAACCAGAAAAGCATTCAAATAAAATCATTTACCTTTGAAGAACTTCAGATGTTTTCAATGAGGAGACTCTGTTAGATAGCAAATGTTCAGTTTTTCCTGAAAGGTTATTTGTTTAGGAGAAATCGCTCCGTTTGGTGCGTCACGTTTGGCTACCCAAAAAAAAAACGAAAATCCAGTCATAAAAACGCCTAACTTTTTTCCAAATTAACTCCATAATATCGACTGAAACATGGCAAACGTTGTTTAGAACCAATCCTCAAGGTGTTTTTCACATATCTCTTCGATGATACATCGTTCGTGGAAGTGTGCTTTCTGTCCTGAATCCCAGGAGAAAATGCCCGCAACTGACGATTACGCACCAATTTAGACAAAGGACACCGGGCGGACCCCTGGAAAATGTAGTCTCTTATGGCCAATCTTCCAATGATATGCCTACAAATACGTCACAATGCTGCAGACATCTTGAAGAAACGACAGAAAGCGCAGGCTCGTTCCTGGTGCATTCACAGCCATATAAGGAGACATTGGAAAACAGAGCTTCAAAAATTCTACCCATTTCCTGGTTGAAGTTTCATCTTGGTTTCGCCTGTAGCATGAGTTCTGTGGCACTCACAGATAATATCTTTGCAGTTTTGGAACCAGAGTGTTTTCTTTCCAAAGCTGCCAATTATATGCATAGTCGAGCATCTTTTCCTGACAAAATATTGCGTTTAAAACGGGCATGTTTTTTTTTATCCATAAATTAAAAGAGCGCCCCCTATATCCAAGAAGTTAAGCATTACACATTCAAATAGCTCTTTGTTGACTGTTGCTGATTGCTATCATCCTCCATCAGCACTGGCCTGTACCCTACCTGCCCTAAGCCCTCTCCTGGCCCCTTACACTATGCCTGAATTTGTCCTGCTAAGTGACCTAAACTGGGACATGCTTAAACCACCTGAAAGGCTCCTCTCCTCAATGTTATCCTCACAAATAATCCTGATAGGTATCAGTCTGGTATCTTCTGTAATGATCGGAGTGATCACTGTGTTCGTAACAGATGCTCATTGAAACGACCTGTCCTGATTTGTCATAGACGCTTGCTAAAAAGACTTTCATGAGCAAGCCTTCCTTCATGAACTGGCCTCTGTAAAATAGGATAGAATCAGTTTGATCCCCTCTGTCGCATACCTACCTAGAAAGGACTTTTTCCACTCTACAAAGGGTCACAAGCTCACTACATAAATTCCAAACAGTTTCAAAAATGTCAAACCGTTGAAACTCAGGCCTCCCTCATTCACTACAAAATGCCCAGCCATTTCAAATGTTCAAACACATTCTTTAATTTCAACAAGGTTACTTCACCACACATCAAATCACCAGTCCATTACTTTTTATTTCAAACATATGCTTTACTTCAAAGAAACAGGTGCCCTATCAATTTACACAAGCACACCAGAAATAGCGAGAACATCCAGACAGGATATCTTTAAAAAAAGGGCATAAACACAGGACACAGGAATAACTCAGAAATCACTTTTTGACCACAACTGTTTACTATATACTCTTTATCACTCCTGTGAGCACAGAACTCAGTAGAGGAGAAAGTACCTAGAGCAACAGTTTCAGACCGTTCTAAATGTGACTCTGTAAAACCTTTATTTTTTCACAAACGGTCCAACAAAAAAAAAAGATACTGGTTTCGTCGCCTCAAACTCATTTGCTTCCTGTACATTTTTTGAAGAGAACTGCAACACTACAGACGGGATGCCGCGATTACACATTTGTAATCGTGCACCTCACTATTGCGCCACTATTTTCACTGTAATTCTTTGTAAACTATCCATAACGGATACATTTCAGGTGGTTCTTGAAGAAGTGGTGGGCTAGTTTGTCTTCAAAATCTTTTGATTTTTGACGTCGGAACGACGAGTACTTTGCGTTTGCAATTTTGGGTTGGTGGCCGATGCTGACATGACTACAGCTGGCAACCAGCAAACTGCCCAACCCATCCATGAAGAACTCTAAAACAGACATATGGACGGACAGGGAAAATGGAATGGAGAAAAGATTAATTACCAAAGACAGCAGTGCCTTAAGCGTAAGAACAGCAACATCTATAGAAACAATTGACTTTTTCAAAACTTACCACACGTAACTGAATTTGTCTTGACACAGCTTTCCAGATTTCCTACTGACATAGTTTACAGACTTGCTGCAATCTGTCGATGTGCCGTTGAGCAAAGCACCTAACTCTAACTGCTCCTGCAAGTTACTCTGGATAAGAGTGTCGACTAAATTACTCAAATGTAAAATATGTGCAAAGGTTTATACGGGAATTTACCGGCCCTCTTAGCATAGGATGAACTTTAATGTCACTGGTGGGAAAAATTGTCTTAGACACACAGTACTGCTATATACAGTACAAACAGACTGAAAAATTCACACATTATACAATACCGCCACCATACACTTTGTTCACTTCTCATACTGTATATCTACATACAGATGAGGTAGGAAGTTCACATACACTTAGGTTGGAGTCATTAAAACTCGTTTTTCAACCACTCCACAAATTTCTTGTTAACAAACTATAGTTTTGGCAAGTCGGTTAAGACATCTACTTTGTGCATGACAAGTCATTTTTCCAAAAATTGTTTACTGACAGATTATTTCACTGTATCACAATTCCAGTGGGCCAGAAGTTTACATGAACGAAGTTGACTGCCTTTAAATAGCTTGGAAAATTCCAGAAAATGATGTCATGGCTTTAGAAGCTTCTGAGTCAGTGCCTCTTTGCTTGACATCATGGGAAAGTCCAAATAAATCAGCAAAGACCTCAGGAAAAAAATTTGTAGACCTCCACAAGTCTGGTTCATCCTTGGGAGAAATTTCCAAACGCCTGTAGGTACCACGTTCATCTGTACAAACAATAGTACGCAAGTACAAACACCATGGGACCACGCAGCCGTCATACCGCTCAGGAAGAAGAAGCGTTCTGTCTCCTAGAGATGAACATACTTTGGTGCGAAAAGTGTAAATCAATCCCAGAACAACAGCAAAGGACCTTGTGAAGATGCTGGAGGAAACAGGTACAAAAAGAACTATATCCACAGTAAAAACAAGTCCTATATAGAAGCAGCCACTGCTCCAAAACCGCCATAAAAAGCCAGACTACGGTTTGCAACTGTACATGGGGACAAAGATCACACTTTTTGGAGAAATGTCTTCTGGTCTGATGAAACAAACATAGAACTGTCATAATGACCATCGTTATGTTTGGAGGAAAAAGGGGGAGGCTTCCAAGTCGAAGAACACCATCCCAACCGTGAAGCACGGGGGTGTCAGCATCATGTGTGGGGGTGCATTGCTGCAGGAGGGACTGGTGCACTTCACAAAATAGATGGCATCATGAGGGGAAATGTGGATATATTGAAGCAACATCAAGATATCAGTCAGAAAGTTAAAGCTTGGCCGCAAATGGGTCTTCCAAATGGACAATGACCCCAAGCATACCTCCAAAGTTGTTGCAAAATGGCTTAAGGACAACAATGTCAAGGTATTGGAGGGGCCATCAAAGCCCTGACCTCAAATCCAATAGAAAATATGTGGGCAGAACTGAAAAAGCGTGTGCGAGCAAGGAGGCCTACAAACCTGACTCAGTTACACAAGCTCTATCAGGAGGAATGGGCCAAAATTCATCCAACTTATTGTGGGAAGCTTATGGAAGGCTACCTGGAACGTTTGATCCAAGTTAAACAATTTAAAGGAAATGCTAATTGAGTGTATGTAAACTTCTGACCCACTGGGAATGTGATGAAATAAAATCACTCTACTATTGTTCTGACATTTCACATTCTTAAAATAAAAGTGGTGATCCTAACTGACCTAAGACAGGGAATTTTTACTAGGATTAAATGTCAGGAATTGTGAAAAACTGAGTTTAAAAGTATTTGGGTAAGGTGTATGTAAACTTCCGACTTCAACTGTACATAACACATACTGGCCAAGTCTCCCTCCTAAAATAATCAAGAAGCTAAACAACTAATATGTATACAGTACCAGTCAAAAGTTTGGAGACACCTACTCATTCAAGTTTTAGGTTTTACTATATTGTAGAATAGCGAAGACAACAAAAATATGAAATAACACATATGGAATTATGTAGTAACAAATCCAAATATATTTTTCAAAGTAGCCACCCTTTGCCTTGATGACAGCTTTGCACACTCTTAACCAGCTTCACCTGGAATGCCTGTCCAACAGTCTTGAAGGAGTTCCCACATATGCTGTGCACTTGTTGGCTGCTTTTCCTTCACTCTGCGGTCCAACTCATCGCTCGTGTTTCTTGGTCCCACATCTTTTTCTAATTGGTGTCCTTTAGTAGTGGTTTCTTTTCAGCAATTTGACCATGAAGGCCTGATTCACACAGTCTCCCCTGAACAGTTGATGTTGAGATGTGTCTGTTACTTCAACTCTGTGAAGCATTTATTTGGGCTGCAAATTCTAAGGCTGGTAACTGAAATTAAATTATTCTCTGCAGCAGAGGTAACTAAAGGTCTTCCTTTCCTGTGGTGGTCCTCATGAGAGCCAGTGTTGTCATAGTGCTTGATGGTTTTTGCGACTGCACTTGAAGAAACTTTCAAAGTTCTTGAAATTTTCCATATTGACTGGCAGTCATATCTTAAAGTAATGATGCACTGCCATTTCTCTTTGCTTATTTCAGCTGTTCTTGCCATAATATGGACTTGGTCTTTTACCAAATAGGGCTATCTTCTGTATACCAATCCTACCATGTCACAACCCAACTGATTGACTCAAACGCATTAAGGAAAGAAATTCAGTCTACAAAGGGACATCGACGGGGCTGTAGTGGAGCGGGTCGAGAGCTTCAAGTTCCTTGGTGTCCACATCACCAACAAACTATCATGGTCCAACCACACAAAGACAGTTGTGAAGAGGGCACAACACCTTTTCTCCCTCAGGAGACCGAAAAGATTTGTAATGGGTACCCAGATCCTCAAACAGTTCCACATCTGCACCATCGAGAGTATCCTGACCGGTTACATCACCGCCTGGTATGGCAACTGCTCGGTATCTGACCGTAAGGTGCTACAGAAGGTAGTGTGTATGGCTCAATACATAACTGGGGCCAAGCTTCCTGCCAACCGAGACCTATATACTAGGCAGAGGAAAGTCCCAAAAATTGTCAGACTCCAGTCACCCAAGTCAGACTGTTCTCTCGGTTACCGCCAGGCAAGCTGTACCGGAGCACCAAGTCAGGGACCAAAAGGCTACTTAAGGCTTGGGGGGTAGAAGCTGTTAAGAACAATAAATCAAATGGCCATCTGGACTATTTACATTGACCCCCCCCCCCATTTGTTTTGACATTGCATAGATATTAAACAGTAAGTACCAGCATAGTCACTTTACCCCTAACTACATGTATAAATTTGCGCGACAAACCTGTACCCCCGCACATTAACTCGGTACCGGCACCCCCTGTATATAGGCTTGTTATTGTTATTTTATTGTGATAGTTTATTTGGTAAATATTTTCTTAACTCTTCTTGAACTGCATTGTTGGTTAAGGGCTTGTAAAGTAAGCATTCCACCGTTTGTACTCTGCGCATGTGACAAATAAAGTTGGATTTGATTTCCACAAATTCACTTTTAAACAAAGCACACCTGTTAATTGAAATGCATTCCAGGAAGCTGGTTGAGGGAAGGCCAAGAGTGTGCAAAGCTGTCAAGGCAAAGGGTGACTACTTTTGAAGAATATAAAATACATTGATTTATTTAACACTTTCTTTTGATATCTTCACTATTATTGTACATTGTAAAAAAAATTGTAAAAATAAAGAAATACCCTGGAATGAGTAGGTGTGTCCAAACTTTGACTGGTACTGTATGTATATAAAATAAAATAAAAAAGTATCCCATCTAATGGAGCTCTTCAGACCTCAGCGAGACTTCCTGGATAAATAAAGGTCAAATATATGTAAAAATAAATAAATAAAAGCCAACCTGAATGCGCCACTCTCTTCAGCCGGGGGTCAAAGCCCACTTTGCGCACGGCGTCGGTGCGACCGAGGAATAAGTTGATCACACCGCTGGTGAAGGAGCAGGTAGGGAAGCCTGGAACAGGTTGGTATTTCACTGCACCCTCTCTCTTCAGACAACCCCCGTCCTCCCCATTACCCTCCTCGTACACCAAAGAGAAGTAGAACTGTCCGTGGCCCGCCACAGAGCCCCCGACCTGATCACAGGAGGCAGAGAACAGAGCAGGTCCACATGTAATAATAATATTTATTATTCTTCATTTCATTTGTAAAGCACATCTCAGACCCAATGCATAGAAAAAAAATAGAATATAAACAATCCAATACACAGAACATAGGAAAAAATAAAAATAAAGTGCTAAGAGTGTATCTAGAACCTAAAAGAGTTATTCTGCTTTACCCATAGGAGAACCCTTTGAGTAACTATTTTTAGTTATTGGTAGAATAATTTTCGGGTTCTATGTAGAAACCGTTTTACAGAGGGTTCTACATGGAACCCAAAACGGGTCTACATGCAACCAAATTGGGTTATCCTACGGGGACAGCTGAAGAACCCTTTTTTTCTCCCAAGAGTGTGGAACACAGACAACAAGCAAAGCTATATTCATGTGTTGTCAGATCCAGAGGGCATGAAAATAGATTTAGCAGAGGTCTTTGAAAGCTTTTCTGAACAGCAGGTTATTGACCTGTGCCTTAAATGAGGACAGCGAGAGAGACTCTGCAGCCCTGACAGTGTATGGAAGTACGTTATACAGCCACAGAGCCGCTCAACTGAAAGCCCTGTCACATAGTAATTAGTCTGCTGAAGGGCTGCTGAAGGGAGAGGGACCTGGAGGAGGGAAATGTGCGTGTGGGGCAGGAGGGTAGAATGACGTCAGACAGGTACTTGGATCAAGAGTTGTGGATAGCTTAGTTGGTCTGAAGCAGTATTTTTTTTTTTTTCACAACATCAATATTGTGAAGAGAAAGTGATGATTGAGAGCTGTGCTACCACTGAATCAGGCTACAGTTACGCTGCTCACCACGTCTAGTTCTGGTGTGGCCTCCATCACCTCCACCAGATTCTCGATCTTGGTTTTGTCTGTGAACAGGAAGTCGTCATCGACCCAGAGGAAGTATTTGGTCGTGACCTGAGAGACAGCCAGGTTCCTGCCAGCAAACCAGCCCTTTTGGGAAGGAAAATGTCCTCAAAATTACTTTGCAATCTGTGATGAAAATATCCTATAAAAAGAATGGTAAACTTGTTAACAGCAGAATGTGTTCCCGACACAACAGTTCATCATCAAAAGTCTGTGGGTGCAGGGTTCTAAAGGCATACAGATGTAGGATCTTAATTTGACCAGCACTGTCGTCGCAAAATAGTCCTGCAGCAAAGGGAGTTGATCGTTTAGTACATAAAATGTTGCTTGATATATGGTTAGGCTATTAGCTGGCTAAAATTACACTACATAAGAAGTGCAACGCGGTTAATAGAACCATGTGTTATAGTACGGGTTCAGTGGATTTAGGCAAATCCCAAAGCTCATCTGTATTTTCTTACGGTGCGTGAAAATTCACAGCAACAGTGATCAAATTAAGATCCTTCACCTGTATAACAGGAAAGGAAACCCTGCCCTTACTGGAACAGAATGTTCTTTAGCAGCTGCAGATGTCTAACAAATGGACGGGTTCTGCCGACAACCATTAGCGGTAGGAGAACAAATGGCATGAAGCTATTATTTCTAGCTTATGCCACATTGTCCTATTGCTTTTCTTCACATTTAACATTTCTTATGTACATGATTTTTTTTAAAGACTAACAATTCCATAAAAGCTTCACAATGGTTGGCCAGGTGAAAGCTATGATCCCTTATTGAGGTCACTTGTTAAATCCACGAGTATGTTTACATGCACACTAATAATTGGATATTAAACTGATTATGGTAGTAGGCAGATTATGCAATAGTCATGTAAAATAGTCACCGTACGCTGTTAATCTTGAAATCAGCGTCAGGTCAAAATCGTAGTAAACATACGCCGATTAAGACTCCTGGTTTTCTGAGCAATCTTTCAAATGATTAGGACATGTAAACACCTTAAAATCAGCGTACCAGAGGTATTGGATCTGCGCATGTGATACCACCTGCCGAGCAAGCCTTCCTCTTTAGCGCGAGGGAAGTGTGTTCGGAACAACAATGTATGGCTCTTAGGAAGTAGTTCACATACAAACTTTATATGTCAGAACTCAGAATAAAACATGCTTCCCAAAAATAGGATTCTCGCTGTGGTAGAACATTTTTCTTTGACTGGCGTTTGTCTGCGTTCATCAAAGTAGCATTAGGTAGCCTGATTTCAGGTGTGTCCATGTAAACAGGATTGTTATGGAAATCGTTGTTACAAAAGCATGTGAATGTCTTAATCAAACTATTAAGGGGGGAGTGCAACTCAATATTAGGAAGGTGTTCTTTATGTTTTGTACGCTAAGTGTCAGTGGAGGCTGGTGGGAGGAGCTATAGGATGGGCTCATTGTAATAGCTAGAATTGGACTAATTAATTTCATTCCAGCCATTACAATGAGCCTGTCCTGCTATAGCTCCTCACACCAGCCTCCACTGCTCAGTATATATTGACAGTCAATGAGAAAAACGTATGTGACTTCATCTAAATAAACGTGCATGCTTACGAAGGCTGTTTTCTAAACCTGCTCATTTGACTGACTGCTGCTGATAATGACAATTCAAACTTCAAGGCTTTGGTGGTTGTCTGCGTTCTTCTCAAATGTATTTGTATTCAATTCCAGTGTGGCCGACTGGAGTTCGTTACAGATGTAGGATCTTAATTTGATTACTCATTTGTTGCTGAGAATTTTGCTGCACAGCTAACATTTGTAATTTGCACTTCAAAACTTGCCCCAATGGAAGAAAAAAAGCATCAACCCCCTACAAAAATGTTCATTAATTATAATCCACATTTCCTGTTGCTGCAGGATTATTTTCCTGCTGTAGCAAACTGGCTCAAATTAAGATCCTACATCTGTAAGTGTAAGTCTATGGCAGGTTGCCCTTATTGCACTGATCAGCTCCTGGAGACAAATACATACACCTGGGTTAATTAATAACTGACAATAACATTTCAATAAAATGTTATTTCTATTCCTTTCAACTCAGAAATTCAATCACACATGCATTTTATGTCCATCATCAATTCACGTTGAATGTCCACTTTGAGGTTTTCAATTTGACCAAAACCAGCTTGTACCTGTGCTGGGGGCATGATGTACTGCTCAATGTTGGAGCCGTTCACTTTCTGTGGCTCCAGGCTGTCGTCGGCGATGATGATTTTGATGTCCTTGTAATAGGTCCTTATGCTACTGATGAGGACTTGCAGCTCGGTGTATCTCAGAAACGTCTTGGTGACGATGGTCACCCGGTAGTTGATATCTGCAATGAGAGAATCTCTGGTTTAATGCAGCGACATCCGAGATCCTACTGCAATTGGAGGTGGATATGTGTTTGATTTGTATAATGAAAAAAATATAAAACGGAACATGTAAGTGCTGGTCCCATGTTTCATGCGCTGAAATAAAAGATCCCATAAGTTTTCCATACACACAAAAGTGTATTTCTCTCAAATGTTGTGCACAAATTTGTTTACATCCCTGATAGAGCATTTCTCCTTTTCCAAGATAATCCATCCATCTGACAGGTGTGGCATATCAAGAAGCTGATTAAACAGCATGATTATTACACAGGTGCACCTTGTGCTTGGGACAATAACAGGCCACTAAAATGTGCAGTTGTGTCACACATCACAATGCCACAGATGTCTCAAGTTGAGGGAGCGTACAATTGGCATGCTGACCGCAGGAATGTCCACCAGAGCTGTTGCCAGATAATTGAATGTTCATTTCTCTACCATAAGCCGCCTCCGTCATTCTACAGAATTTGGCAGTACATCCAACCGGCCTCACAACAGCAGACCACATGTAACCATGCCATTCCAGGCTCTCCACATCTGGCTTCTTCACCTGCAGGATCGTCTGAGACCAGCCACCCAGACAGCTGATGAAACTGTGGGTTTACACAACCAAAGAATTTCTACACAAACTGTCAGAAACCGCCTCAGGGAAGCTCATCTGCATGCTCGCTGTCCTCACCAGGGTCTCGACCTGACTGCAGTTTGGCGTCGTCACCAACTTCTGTGGGCAAATGCTCACCTTCCATGGCCACTGGCATGCTGGAGTGCTGGAGAAGTATGCTCTTCATGGATTAATCCTGGTTTCAACTGTACTGGGCAGACAGCCTTGTGTGGACGAGCGGTTTGCTGATGTCAACGTTGTGAACAAAGTGCCACATGGTGGCGGCGGGGTTATGGTATGGGCAGGCATAAGCTACGAACACAATTGCATTTTATCTATGGCAATTTGAAATGGACAGAGATACCGTGACGAGATCCTGAGGCCCATTGTCGTGCCACTCACCGCCATCACCTCATGTTTGATCATGTACAGCCCCAAGGCCTCCCAGGTGGCGCAGTGGTTAAGGGTGCTGTACTGCAGCGCCAGCTCGTAACCGGCCGCAACCGGGAGGTCCGTGGGGCGACGCACAACTTCAATTTAATTTAACATCTGGCTTCCACACACTGTTCCTACGGACTGTTATATATTATGTTTTTTTTGTTGTTGCTTCCATGCCCTTAAGGTCAATGGCATCATGAACTTTACCAAATACCAGGATATCAAGGATCTGTAAAAGATTCTGTATGGAGGAATGATCTAAGATCCCTCCCAATGCGTTCTCCAAACTCACAAAGCATGTCATTATGCGCGAGTCTTTTTTTACTTCTTAAATCTATTTCTGAGCAGTTGTATTACTATAAAATAACAATTTCTCTATTTTCTTGCATACAATATACAGCAACTATGTTTTTTTAAAGTCTTTTTAGCTCATCTTTATCAAAAAGGTGCCAATAATTTGACCTGGCTATGTCAATACAGCAACATTGCTGATAGCAGTTAGGTGATGGCAGGTTGAAGTTGGTAAGCCAGCAGAGTTTGGGCTCATGATGATGCTTTAAAAGCTCCACTTTTCAGGAATGGAGGAAGTAGGGTCATGGAATGTTGAATTTGGCAAGCTGACAGCACGTTTGCTCTGCTTTCATATTTTCATTATATACGAGGAGTGATGTCATAATTCCTCCTGATGACCTAATCTTGGTACCTGACGATAGCCCTAAGTTTTGCTGTTTTAAAGACGCAGCCATTTGCACATATCTGTAGAAGCTTCATGACCAAAAACAACAAATTAACAATCACATTATCTTTAGTGTACCCTTTATGTCTATCCCACCACTCTGATCCCGAGTCTTGATCCTCCCCCTACGGTTGATTCATTATCCCCAATTTCACTTTTCAGATACAGTCTACAATACAAGGGAATAAAAGGGGGCATCTCACCGTTTCCTATGTCATATAAAACAGGCATTGATGTCTGCTGGATGACAATGGGGAAGACAGCCTCATGGTGTTCAAACGTGAAGTGAGCTGGTGAAAGAGCAGGGACGGGTGGTGTCATATGAGGGTCTCAGGACATGTGGAGAGGAAGACATGGGTATGGTAGGAAAGCTGGATCTATGGCCTTACCCAAGTCTCCAGTCCTCATCCGGTACACAGTGCTGGTGTAGGTCATTCGTCCCAGAAGATTGTTGAGGTCAGATAGGCTGGTAGACTGGACAGTGATCTCGTTCTCTCCCTGTCCCTCTTGGTCTCCCTCTCCAAGGGCCTTGATGGCCAGGACACCACTGGACACACGCAGAGTCACCTGCAGGTACATAACACCATAGCGTTTTCATAGACTCTGGCCAAAGATTGAGCAGATGGACCATTTTCCACTTCTATGGAACTTATGTGATTGTACAGTTGTTGAATCAATGTGGTTCCTGTTAGCATCTGCATACTTCTTTCTCTAATCAATTAAGATCCCCAGGGGTGTATTAAAATTACATTTTGCTGATAAAAGTTAGATTGAAGCAGAAAAACACTGAATTGAGATTTAGCGTTTAGATACACAGTTCAAAAATGATTTGCATCTTTTGGAGCACAAAACGTGTAAGCATTACTGTCATTGTAGACAAATGTGGAAAATTTGTTCTACATGGTAAAACATGTGCCTTTAATATTTGTGAAACGGTCTGCGGATAGGCAGTTAGCTAGGAAAACATTTGGGGGAAAAAAACTCGTCAATCCTGTTCATTTCAATGCGGTCTCAAAAAGACATACCGTAACGAGGAATGAACCAGTGTGGGGGGAGAAAAAAAAACCCGGATGATTTGTTTACATAGCAGGTTAGGATAACTAACGCGGCAGGTTAGGTGAATAAACGGAGCAAGTTAGAATGGTTTAGGGTTTGCTACAGTTGTCATGGGTCCACTAAATGAAGCGGTTGTAGGCCTACTCCATCCAGTCACAACGGTAGAAGCATAAACAAACCATCTGTGGGACAAATCATAAGTATCACAACAATGGGACGAAAGTTACACAGGGTGAAAGTAACATACCCATTTTCTCAGATCACTCAGAAGCTAGAATGATGTAGTGAAGTCAGCGCGACCATCGGACCCAGAAATGGGGTTTTTTTGGTTGTAGAGATGTGCTTACATATGTCATTTTCTTAACCCATCTAGTGACTAAACGACAGCATAGCTTTTAAGTATCATGTTAGCTAGTCTTGGGTGAGACGAAATTTCAACTGATGACCTGGAATAAAATAAACACGTTTAAGCACTGGCCACTCTTATAATTCATATTGCTTTCATAATGTTATCTAAATGTTTAAAAATGATATGACAGCTTTAAAATAATAAAATAAATTAAGGCATTATTATAGCTATGATTCTGGGGGTCAATTACCTCAAGCATGATGAGTTTGCCATTTGTGAAGAGAATATGTTTATTCTATTAAGTCACGAGGAGTACGCATGACAAAGACAACTGGCGCACATCTGATTTGTAGGGCTAAACATGAATAGTCATTTAACATTTTAATTAAATAAATGTTGGTTAATATAGCTATTATGTGATCATTTTAGTCCGATTAATAAGCAAAATAAGTTTTAAAAAAATAGTGGTTGTGCGAAATTGCGATTCTGACGCATGGTTAATTTTAATGAATTTCGAACCAATATATTTATTGAAACAACAAACCAAAAAAAATGTAAATAAGATAGATGTTGTGCACTTTCGGCCAGCTGTTAATTTTGCCCCAAGCCTGTTTTAGTTTAGACCCGCCTGGCAGGTACACAAGTAGTAGTGTTAGTTTCGTTCTCGGTCTTTATATTTTAAAATAATGTATGCTAGACATTTAATTAGAGTTTATAATGGTATAGGTCATATATACTGTAAGTTGTTTATCATAAAATGTTTTTTCTAGCACTATCGATCTGCGTAAATAGCAAAAAAATAAAGTGTTACTTTCATCCCCGTTCTCCCCTACATGAAGTAAAAGCTAAGCAGAAAATGGTAGATATGACACCGGATGTAAAGAACCACCACCAAAAAGAGCAGGTAACTCTTAACATTAAGGGTAAAATTGACTTTGTTTGTATCCTGCGTTTGTCTGAACAATGGCTTTAGCCATAACATACACTGCATAAGTCAATAAATATCCTTAAATGTAAAGTCTTACCAGAGAGTCCAATCAAACACCAACAAAGAGGTGTTCATTACAACATGGAGAACAGAAGACCAATAACCCCAGTATACATTCAAAGCGTTTCGAACCAACCTTGTAACTTTGTCTTTTTGCTGCATGGAGAGCTAAACCTGAAATTATATTTTTATTGCACAATTTAAATATTGAATTACTAAATCTATTGTGTAACTGCTTTGCAAAGAACATACTATATATACACACAGTTAGTCTATATTGATGGACAGTACATAAACAAATGGCTATTGCATAGGCTACCTGGTATCAAAGTCTTCTGAAGAGGGACAACAGTGAACCCCTGGATTGGATATTGAAGAGGGATGTTGGATGGAGCTAAAATAAGCCTGTTCAGACTGGAGCTTGTCCTAAGGGGATGATCAAATGGTCCCATTAATGTTTCCTGAGTACAGCACGTACAGTTGGCCGTGCGCATGTGCATATCTAAGGCATACCAATCCATTTGGTGAGTATTCTACCATTCTTGAAATGGAAGAATATCATGTCCAGAAATGACCTGCTTGCCAGTGTAACGGAATTACAATAAACTAACTCCACAGTTGGCTTGAAATGTTAATGGATGGCGGTCACGAGTATTGCGAAGCACAGGTCTCGTGTTTGTGCCGGGGGGAGTACTCGCTAAGCTACGTGATTTCCGTAACACCAGGTTACATCTGTAGTTTTTTCACCCACCTGATATGATGCTTCCTGTACTCCTCAGCTCTTCGTTTGACTATGTCATCATACCGGTCTTTTGGAAGGTGATCTTTCAGTACCAACACTCCGCTTCCCTGACAAGTGCAATTGGGTTGTCTGAGACTGATGGATGGTACGGCTCTATTGATTCGCAGGGACAAATAGAACACAATCTGCAAGAACTGAGAAGGTTCCATTGCTGAAGACAGAGGACCAATATACAATTTTAAAACTGGTACAGTACTTTGATTTTCACGATGGCAGAACCATCTTAAAAAAAAGTGTGTTTTCAGGCTTCACCATAACCGGTGAAAGTCTTCCAACTACAAGTTCAAACAAACAGTTGCTGATAAAGAAAAAAGGTACCTTATTTGCTGAGGAACTAATTGATCGGTGTGTTCTTCTGTTGTGCTATAGTGGTATATGAAGGAGTACATCACGGATGCAGACAGACAGAAAATAGCTAGGACAAGTACCTGCTTGCACCTACCCATCTGTAGAAGACTGTCCATCTGTAGAAGACAAGAGCATCATATTCTGACCAGGGAAGCAATGTAAAATCTTGAAGTGGCTACCCACTGGAAACAAACGTTATGATCATCATACATATAGGATTTTCAAAAAGTCATCAAGCTAAAGAAAGACATTTCGTGGATTTCTTAACCTAAATCCAATGACATGGTTCCACGTTTTGTTGATTTCACTTTTAAAATTGCTTGTTGACAAACTCAATCACATGTACATCAAAACTAGACATCTGGGCCCCATGGGTAATATGCTTTCTCACTCATAAATTACAGCTCTGCTACTAAGACTTCACAGGGCAGCTTATTATTTTTTTGCCAAAAGTTTCAATCACCATGCAAGTTATGCAAATACAGTCATACCATTATATATATATATATATATATAGTAAAATGCCAGATGGGATGAAAGCAGGAGATTGATACAATTTTATTAATTAAGCAAGAAATGGCGGTGGAAACGTCTTTATGCGGAAATATTGATATAATAACCATCATATCAAAAGTAATCTTACAGTCACGCGAGGATATGGTGTGTTGTCCTCCCACAACGACTCGGGAAACCAGGCAGTTTATTAGGATACAGATTAAATAAATTATCTTCACAGGGCAGTGAAAGTACACTGAGATCAGCTTGATGCGCCTTTCCAATAAATACTGAGGGTTTTATTCTGGTGACACGACGATCGATGCTTGACTGCCGTTCGGTGCTTAAATTTGAGCCCGATGCACCCCTCAGTTTAGGACTGTTTCGTTCCGGAATCTATTTGCCAGGATCCGGTACCTCTCGTGGCATGAATAATAATTTTGACTGTTTGCAATGTAAACATTTTACTCAAAACGATCAAAATGTATTTTAGTTGCCTCTGTAATTACCCTGCCACTTAAAAAAAAAGTACTCTAATGTGAAAACGTAGATTGTCTATCTCTCACAGAACCAGAATTTCTATGATCTTTCCCTCTCTCTGCTCTGAGACACGAGCCTGCAACTACCATCTCTCCAGAGTTGAACTTCATCATTTATTTAATTATAGAATCATAGCCATGGGAAGGGCATTGGTGGTGCTGCAGCAGCACCCCGGATACTTTGAAATACATTTGCCTGTAATTTAGCCACAGAGGATCAATAGATTACAAAATAAATCAAGTATAGCCTAGCTGTGGGTTGTGTATAACCCAATCACAATGCATTGCTTACAGTCGGGAACGCATGGCAAATCTGTCAGTGAACAGCATGCAGCCAAAACAGGCCTTTTGCAATATTTCAAATGCAATTGTGGGAAAACACAGGTTGGAAAGCAAATGGCTCCTGCTGAAACAAAAATGATTAAAAGCCTATCTTGAGAGAGATAGGCTTTTGGCAGGAGCCCATCGGCTATCGTCAGTGAGTGAGCTGCACATCATTGGGTGAGTCATTGAAACTGGAAAGTGGTTTGATGAATATCATTTTCCTCCTCATATCAAATGTTATTGGTCACATCCACATATTTTGCAGATGTTATTGCAGAAACATTAGTATACATACAATAAGTATACAAACAGACAATGATAACATATGCTAGGGGGCACAACACATTACAGATTATACAAAGACCTTAAAAGATACACACGTATTGACTGTTTTAACAGCTTTCTTATTGGAAGACTGGTCTTCATATACTGCTCGAATTCCTTATAGAAAACATGGAAGAGTTCGCTCATAAAAAACATTTACGAATATTACATTTTACCATTAGCACAATTAGATTTATGGAGGGAAAATTGTTTTTCCTTCATCCTTATTATAGATAAGGAAACCGAGCAGCACATTCGCCCATAATAAACAAGTCATCAAGAATATTAACAATTATAAATATCTTGCCATAATGTCAAAACAGTTTCTGGATGCTCAACAATGTGTTGTTAATGTTAATGTATTTTTTGAGTTTCTTCAGGTAATGATTCGCAGGGTAATACTTATGGATCATTCTGAGAGACTCCTTTGACCTTGTTAACAAGCAGGTTCTTATGTGGTGGTAATAACCATACTTTTTCCCAACAGAAATGATTGACAAATGTATTCTAGTAAATTGTAACATAAGGAATATATACAGTATCCATTTGAAATAAAGCATGTGTAGATCGGTTGTTCTGAGGAAGTAATGAGAAACATTTTTTTCCTATTGGAGAGTCAACTGGTTTAAGTGAGGGTAGCTCACGAAGGTGAGGTCTGGTTCCACCTCTAAACAACATGAGTTCCAGATGGAATAGCGTCAAAGACTATGGCGAACTCTCTAGGCGTGAGTTATATTGTAACGAGATAAAACATTCCTCATAATTGAATAACATACCTTCTGCATTAAAAAGTTGACTCACCAGGAGGATATGAAAAATTAAAAGACTCGTTTATATTCAAAATATCCTTACTGTTCCAAATTAAATACCTATGCGGTGGGCGGGGGAGAGAGTACACACACACACACACACACACACACACAAATATATATAATGACCATGCTAGCCAATGAAAAGCAGATAATTTTGCAGGAATCTTATCAATGTAATAGTTACAAAGTAACAAAATGGAAGCCGATATTTTTATTTGTCAAACGGCAACCAAGGATCGATCATAATTTCACCAGAATAAGACCCTCGATATTTATTAGAGTATACAACTCCATCACAACATTTTCACCACCCTGTGAAGTTCATAACAT
The DNA here is from genome assembly GCF_018296145.1 of Oncorhynchus tshawytscha. Classification (NCBI taxonomy): domain Eukaryota; kingdom Metazoa; phylum Chordata; class Actinopteri; order Salmoniformes; family Salmonidae; genus Oncorhynchus; species Oncorhynchus tshawytscha. The sequence goes on from NC_056455.1 coordinate 5,035,680, forward strand.
ATTTTAAGCTATTAAACTGCATGCTTTCATGAGTCATAGTAGGGGTACAACACAACACCATCGCGTGACCCCATGTTTAATATATCAATAATTGCCGCATAAAGGAGTTTCACCGCCATTTCTCGCAAAATTACCGAGACAAAAAGATCCTGCCTTGTCTAGTGTATTTTGTTTTTGTCGAAATTTGGAAAGTCTACCGGCAAATTTGCCTGTCAACATTTTTTTATCCGACACAGGCTACTCACATAAAAAGGTTGGATGGAAAAGTAGTTAGTGAAGCTCCGCGCATTTCTAGTGGTAGGCTACAATCTTATTTTAGGTTTGTGGAGATAGATTATTTTTTTAATCTACCGATTTTGAAGACTGGTTTGCAGATAATTATTGGATGGATAAACCCCAAATTGTATAGCCTAATGTAAATACAAAAAAATATGTTATAATATAGCCATAGCCCTGTAAATAGTAGGCTACGCCAAATTCATGATATTAATAATAAACATTTACATTTGGAAAAGACAATATGCAAATGTTTACTATTCATTTAATGACAGTTCCGTAGGTCTACTATAGGGCTAAATATATGCCTTGACGCATACTAGACTACACAAACGGAAAGCATATATCAATTATGCGAACTACATTTTAAAACTGCTTAGTGAAAAGGCTAAAATACAAACCTTTTTGCACACAATTCTACGATGGTCCAGTCATTTAACTTAAAAAATGTAAAAAAAATCTACAGCAGATCTGATCAGAGGGTAAACCAAAGATTTATGGATATATTGACAAGACATGTCTCTCGTCCCTAACAATGAGTCGTTGTCAGCAAAGCAGCACAACGGCTGTAGAGGTCATTATTGTAACCCTTTTTTGAATATTCGATAAGGTTGTTAACGTCAACCGCCTCTATTCAAATGAAGATAGAAACTATTGGAACCCTTATGTTGGTGCTTTGAGCGGTACAGTCCATATCCTTCCGCCCCCTGATATTAAATGTACCTAGGCTATTAAAATTAGATGTGTACGTGTTTTAGGAATGCTGCGGAGACACGTAGTGGCATCCATGCTCATCGTACACTACTGTGGATCAAAAACGTCACATTAGGTAAGCAATACTTCTGTGAGCTGTTTTATATTGATTTATATGCACTTAATATAACGTAGTTTCATGGTTAAATGGTGTGAAAGTGATTAGTGAAAATATGTTAGTATTTACAGTGCATTCGGAAAGTATTCAGACCCCTTGACTTGTTCCACATTTTGTTAAGCCTTATTCTAAAATGTATTAAATTGTTTTTTCCCCCCCCATCAAATCTCCACACAATACCCCATCGTGACAAAGCAAAAACAGGTTTAGATTTTTTTAGCAAATTTATGAAAATAAACAGAAATATCACATTTAGATAAGTATTCAGACCCTTTACTCTGTACTTTGTTAAAGCCCCTTTGGCAGCGATTACAGCCTCAAGTCTTCTTGGGTATTACGCTACAAGCTTGGCACACCTGTATTTGGGGAGTTTCTTACATTTCTCTGCAGATGCTCTGCACAGCTATTTTCAGGTCTCTCCAGAGATCTTAGATTGGGTTCAAGTCCTAGGCTCTGGCTAGGCCACTCAAGGACATTGAGACTTATCCCGAAGCCACTCCTGCACTGTCTTGGATGTGTGCTTAAGGTCGTTGTCCTGTTGGAAGGTGTACCTTCACACCAGTCTGAGGTCCTGAGCAGGTTTTCAACAAGGATCTCTCTGTACTTTGCACCATTGATCTTTCCCTCAAACCTGCCTAGTCTTCCTGTCCTGGCCACTTAAAAACGTCCCCACAGATTGATGCTCCCACCATGCTTCACTTTAGGGATGGTGCCATGTTTCCTCCATATGTGACGCTTGCCATTCAGGCCAAAGAGTTCAATCTTGGTTTCATCAGACCAGAGAAACTTGGTTTATATTTTATTAGGATCCCCATTAGCTGTTGCAAAAGCATCAGCTACTCCTGGGGTCCACACAAAACATTTTTTAAAGGCACACGTATCCTACATATCAATTCATATACACAAACTATCTTGGTAAAATAAGGGAGAGGCATTGTGCCATGAGGTGTTACTGTTTTTTTAAACCAAGTTTGCTGTTTATTTAAGCAATATGAGATGGAACGGAGTTCCATGCAATAATGGCTCTATATAATACTGTACAACTTCTTGAATTTATTCTGGATTTGGAGAATGTGAAAAGACCCCTGGTGGCATGTCTGGTGGGGTAAGTGTGTGTGTCAGAGTTGTGTGTAAATTGACTATGTAAACAATTTGGGATTTATCAGATTAATGTTTCTTATAAAAAGAAGTGATGCAGTCAGTCTCTCCTCAACTCTTAGCCAAGAGAAACTGGCATGCATAGTATTTCTATCAGCCCCCTATTTCTAGCCCCACTGATTACAATGAAGAGCAAGAGGTGCAGCTTTCCTTGCAGCACTGGACCACACAACTGGACAAGAATCAAGATAAAATGAGACTAGAGCCTGCAGAACTTGCTTTTTAGAGTGTGGTGTCAAAAAAGCAGAGCATCTCTTTATTACGGACAGACCTCTCCCCCATCTTTACAACCATTGAATCTATCTATAGGTTTTGAAAATGACAGTTTACAATCTAAGGTAATGCCAAGTAATTTAGTCTCCTCAAATTGTTCAACAGCCACACCGTTCATTACCAGATTCAGCTGAGGTCTAGAACATAGGAAATAATTTGTAGCAAATACAACACTTAGTTTTAGAGATGTTCAGGACCAGGTTATTACTGGCCACCCATTCCAAAACAGACTTCAACTCTTTGTTAAGGGTTTCAGTGACTGCATTGGCTTTGGTTGCTGTTGCGTAGATGGTCAAATCATCAGCATACATGACACATGCTTTGTTTAAAGCCAGTGGCAGGTCATTGTCAAAAAAAGAAAAGAGTAGATGGCCTAGAGAGCTGCCCTGCAGTACACCATACTTTACATTAAATCAAATCAAAGTTTGTCACGTGCGCTGAATACAATAGGTGTAGACCTTATGATATGCTTACTTACAGGCTCTAACCAATAGTGCAAAAAGGGTATTAGGTGAACAATAGGTAGGTAAAGAAATAAAACAGTAAAAAGACAGGCTATATACAGTAGCGAGGCTATAAAAGTAGCGAGGCTACATACAGACACCGGTTAGTCAGGCTGATTGAGGTAGTATTTACATATGGTTAAAGTGACTACGCATATGTGATGAACAGAGAGCATAAGAGAGGGGTTGGCGTGTGGGACACAATGCAGATAGCCCGGTTAGCCAATGTGCAGTAGCACTGGTTGGTCAGCCCAATTGAGGTAGTATGTACATGAATGTATAGTTAAAGTGACTATGCATATGAGGAGAGTGGCAGCAGCGTAAAAGAGGGGTTTGGGGGGGACAAAATGCAAATAGTCTGGGTAGCCATTTGATTACCTGTTCAGGAGTCTTGTGGCTAGGGGGTAAAAACTGTTGAGAAGCCTTTTTGTCCTCGACTTGGCACTCCGGTACCGCTTGCCATGCGGTAGAAGAGAGAACAGTCTGACTGGGGTCTTTGACCATTTTTAGGTTGTTACTCTGGCACCACCCGGCCAGGTCTCTGACCTCCTCATTATAGGCTGTCTCGTCGTTGATCAGGTGTTGTGTCATCTGCAAACTTGGTGTCAGTCGTGCCTGGCCATGCAGTCGTGGGTGAACAGGGAGTACAGGAGGGGACTGAGCATTAGAGAAGCTTCCATTAAAGAACACCTTTGAGTTCCATTAGATAGACAGCTCTGAATCCACGATATGGGAACAAGATTATCCACATGTATTGATCACATTTTTTCCTAATACTGTTGAACTAAAGCTGTATCCATACCCATTGGATGCAGTGATCACAATATAGTGGCTATATCCAGGAAAGCCGAAGTTCCAAAAGCTGGGCCTAAAATAGTGTATAAGATAACATACAAAAGATTTTGCTGTAACTCCTATGTGGATGATGTTTGTTGTGGAAATTCTAATCGATAATGAGGAGACACAAGATATCACCAATCAGGATATTACTTTATTCAAAACGTATTAAAAGGAAAGCAGGTCCCATCACACACGTGAATGATGTGAGTGCTCTGCAATAACGATGGCTGGTCGACACAACACTTGACTGTTGGGTTGAGAGCCCTGACACAAAGAATACAAATATATTTTATAGCAAAGATACACCACCTTAGTCTACATGACAGATGTGTGGAATGGGTCAAAAAGGTTAGGATTCATATGAAAGAAATGAATCATTCATAGCAGACAGGATCTGCTGTAAAGACATGTTTCCACACAATGGGAACACATTATCTACACCCTGGTACCTCCCATTACACAAACACCAACTGTCTATGGAATGTGAGCTCAGAGAGGATAAGACCATCATAAATAAGTTGCTAGAGTTCAAAGCTCAGAAGCTTCTCTCAGTTCACACAGACACAATAGAGTTCTAAGAACCCTATTCCACTGGTTCTCGATCCTGGTCCCAGGGACCCAAAGGAGTGCACATTTTTGTTTTTGCCCTAGCACTACAGTCATGACCAAAAGTTTTGAGAATGATACAAATATTAATTTCCACAAAGTTTGCTGTTCCCCGTCTTTAGATATTTTCGTCAGATGTTACTAAAGTATAATTACAAGCATTTGACACTTATGAAAGGCTTTTTCAATTACATGAAGTTGATGCAAAGAGTCAATACTTGCAGAGTTTACCCTTCTTTTTCAAGACCTCTGCAATCCGCCCTGGCATGCTGTCAACTAACTGGGCCACATCCTGACTGATGGCAGCCCATTCTTGCATAATCAATGCTTGGAGTTTGGCAGAATTTGTGGGGTTTTGTTTGTCCACCCGCCTCTTGAGGATTGACCACAAGTTCTCAATGGGATTAAGGTCTGGGGAGTTTCCTGGCCATGGAACCAAAATATCGATGTTTTGTTCCCCGAGCCACTTAGTTATCACTTTTGCCTTATGACAAGGTGCTCCATCATGCTGGAAAAGGTATTGTTCGTCACCAAACTGTTCCTGGGTGGTTGGGAGAAGTTGCTCTCTGAGAATGTGTTGGTACCATTCTTTATTTATGGCTGTGTTCTTAGGCAAAAATGTGATTGAGCCCACTCCCTTGGCTGAGAAGCAACGCCACACATGAATGGTCTCAGGATGCTTTACTGTTGGCATGACACAGGACTGATGGTAGCGCAAATTAATTAATATTTGTGTCATTCTCAAAACTTTTGGCCACGACTGTACACAGCTGATTCAAATGATCATCTCATCAAAAAGCTCTGATGATTTGACTCAGGTGTCTAGTGCTAGGGCAAAAACGTGCAACCTTTTGGGTCCCCAGGACCAGGATTGAGAACCACTGCATTCTGTTGCATAAAACAACCATTTGATGCAATAACAATATAGTAATTTCCCCACCATACATTCAAAATGTTTGTTGGTCTGATGTGATTAATATCCTGCACTTGATGAATTTATGAAATTGCTTCTTCCAATTAGTGATAAACATGCAACCCGTTAAGAAACTGACTGTTAGAACTGTTAAGGCTTCGTGGCTTGATGAGGAATTTAAAAACTGTATGGTTGAAAGAGATGTTGCAAAAGGAGTGGATAATAAGAGTGGCTGACTTGTGAAATGATGTGACTAAACTCAACAAGACGAAGAACCTGAATTATGAAGCCAAAATCAATGATATAAAGAATGATGGGAAAAAAACAGAGTACTTCAAATGAAATTATGGGCAGAGAGACAAATTCAACTCCATATGTCATCGAATCATTACAAAACTATTTGATTTTGTCAATTATTTTAATGGTTACTTCATTGGCAAAGTGGGCAAACTTAGGCAGGAAATGCCAACAAGGAACAGTGAGCCATCGTATTCATGCATAAAAAACTAATAACCATAGAAAAGCATTGCAACTTTAAACTTTGTAAAGTTAGTGTGGGAGAGGTGGAAAATGTATTGTTATCGATCAATAATGACAAACCTCCTGGCATTGACAACTTAGATGGAAAGCTGCTGAGGATGGTAGCTGACTCCATAGCCACTCCTATTTGTCATATCTTTAATCTGAGCCTAGACGGAAGTATTTCGCCTCAGGCCTGGAAGGAAGCCAAAGTAATTCCATTACCCAAGATTTGTAAAGCAGCTTTTATTGATTCTAACAGCATATTTATAAGCTCTTAGCAAACTGTTGGAAAAAAATGGTGTTTCACCAAATACAATGCTATTTATCTGTAAACAAATTAACAACAGACATTCAGCATGCTTAAAGAGAAGGGTACTAAACATGTACTGCACTGACACAAATGACAATTTGTTGTGTTCGGTTCTTATTTTTCAGAGTAAATGACTCACGGACACTAGAGAAGCTTTAACCAAGTTTAAGTCTTCCCAAAGGTTCTGTACAGCTGTAATCAGACAGCAAAAAATATATATAATCTCACATCACAGTTATATACAAATCCTACTTAAAAACACTCCTCTCCAAACCTTGCCCTCTTTATCATCTTCACGTAGAGCCATAAAATGTAACAGGATAATAAACCTTTATTACTTCCTTAAGAGAATCTGTCCTCACCTTCACCTCCTCCATCTAATACACAGATGTGAATCGGGAAACAGATGGACACGTTGCTCTCCTCTCATCCCCCCCCAACAACAACATATTCCGAAGCAATCAGTCTTTCTTCAGGGAACCATTAACTTCCGACATAGGAAATGAAAGGGACTCGGTTCTATCATTCATTTACTACCTCAACGATCAAAATGTAGCCAATTCCAACTGTTAAAACAAATTTATAAGATTGAGGGAGCTGTACTGCAAGATTTCCGTGCAGCCTTTGATATTATTGACCATAACCTGTTGTTAAAATATATATTTTTTATATTTTTTTTATGGCTTTTCAACCTCTACCATATTGTGGATTCAGATCTATCTTTCTTTAATGGAAGCTTCTCTAATGTCAAACATGTAAAGTATGGCGTACCAATGACCTGCCACTGGCATTAAACAAAGCATGTGTGTCCATGTATGCTGATGATTCAACCAGACACGCATCAGCAACCACAGCTAATGAAGTCACTGAAACCCTTAACAAAAAGTTGCAATCTGTTTTGGAATGGGTGGCGAGTAATAAACTGGTCCTGAACATCTCTAAAACTAAGTGCATTGTATTTGGTACAAATAATTCCCTAAGTTCTAGACTTCGGCTGAATATGGTAAACAATGGTGTGGCTGTTGAACAAGTTGAGGAGACTAAATTACTAGGCGTTACCCTAGACTGGAAACTGTCATGTTCAAAATTTATAGATTAATTGGTTGTAAAGATGGGGAGAGTGTTATAAAACCTCCAGGGTGCACTATTGTAGCAGGCATTGATGCATTAACAGCCCCTCTATTGACTTTTTTTATGAGACCACTCGCAAAACAGCTCCACTCCTTTGTAAAGGACACCAGAAGTGTCCTGAGAATACTTTGTTAGTTGCTTATGATGTTGAGTCGTTACACAAATATTCTACACGAGGGCGGTATTGAAGCTATGGAACATTTTCTTCTGCAACGTGATCCTAATGAACTACCTTCCAGTGCATCCATTATAACATTGGTCTAAATAGTACTCACACACACACAACTACTTAATGTTTCTAAATTATTTCTTTATTCAGACGAAGGGTACTGCTATGGTATCCCCCAATGGCTTTTAACTACGCTAATTTGTATGTGGGTTACATAGAGAAACAGTCAATTTTCAATCCTCTCAAAAATGTTTTCTAGCCTAACATTATTATTTGGATCGGTATATTGATGATATTTTTGCTCTATGGAGGGGTGATACAAAACAGCTCCAGGTGTTCCATGCTTTTCTTAACTCCTGTCCTGAGCATCTGAGATTTACTATGCAATCTGATACACATCATAAATAATCAGTTTCCTTGATCTTCTGACGTGTGTGAAGATAATGTTCTATACACTGATCTTTACAGGAAACCTACTGATCCTAACAGTTTGTTGAGGGCTGACAGTTGTCACCCACTTCCCTTGAAAAATAGTGTGCCCTACAGACTTCTGTCCAGTCAAAAGAATTGGTAAAAAAGAAAAGGATTTCGACAGAAATATGGCTGAGATGCAAAGAAAATTCAAGTAGAAGGGGTACAAAAATGGTCAGATAAATACTGCCATTGAGAAAATTAAAAACATGACCTTTTCAAGGTGATTCTAGCAAAAATAAGCATTCTTGCGTTCTAACTACCCGCTATTCAAAGTGCTCTGAACAAATTAAGGGAATTGTTCAAACATTGGCACATTCAAAGAACCGATGATGGTTCGAAAACACATTTCCGATACTTTCCCCTTGGTCGTATTCTCGCGGGGCAGACACCTCAGAAATCAATTGGTAAACTCTGATTTACCACCAAGATATCCCTGCACAACGTCTATTTACTCCCCTACTGGATGGAAACTACAAATGTAATGGCTGTGCTCAATGCAATGGCACTTATAAATGTAGATCCTTTAAAAACACCCCCAAACAGGGAAACAGATCCCAATCAAAAGGAGTTATCACGGGCTCCACTTAGACAGTTATTTGTCTTATAACTTGTGGTAAAAATTTATCTGGGTTATACAAAGCGCGAATTAAAAGTACGTATCTGGGAGCATCATTAAGTGCAAAAACTCGACACACAGTTGCGGCCCACTTTTTGGAAGAAAACGACTCGATTTCGTCTCTACGTTATATTGGCCTCGAACATATCACCCTCCCCAGGAGAGGGGGTGACCTCGACAATGTATTGTTTAAACGAGAGACTGCCCTTGCTCCCTTCGGTCTCAACGTAGACTTTGATCTGAAGCCATTCTTGTGATTTTGCTATTGTAAATGTTTGTAGGCCTATGCAGCCAAATGGTATCTATGTTCGTACGCTATCCATTTAATGTTATTTGTATGCTGTTTTAATATGATAATTAAACAAGGATATCAGGCCACACCCGGCCATGATTACAGGCATCGGTGTGCAGTGTTGCCAATTTAGCGACTTAGTCGCTATATTTAGCGAGTATTCAGACCCCTCTAGCGACAAAAAAAAAAACAGAACAAAGCGACTAGCGACAAATCTAGCTACTTTTTCTGGTGTTATTGGAGACTCTGACGTGAAAACACGTATCGTTCTTACTCATCTCAACGAGCAGCGGGTGCCTACCCCCGTCCCAAAGCACTCTCAGCCGCCCGTATTCGCGCTGCAGGCAGAGCAGGAGATGTTCACCCCTCCGCGTCCAGACTGGAAATGAATCGCGCATGCGGGAAGCCGCCGCTGGCTGATCCCGCCCTGGCTTACATTACATTATTATTTATTTTTTACAATTAACCTGATTAGGGCCAGACTAGTTACCATCATTTTCTCACATTGCCATTGACAGTTTGTTTCTATTGTCTTTTTAGATTGTATATGTAAAAAAAAAATGTTATGGTTAAAAATGTTCATGTTTTACTGTGACTTGTTGTAGGCTCCTAAGTGGACCATAAGGTTCAAAACCAAAACAAATTAAGAAAAATAAACCAAAAAATGAAAATAAAAACCGAAGTAACTCCGGCAGAGTGTCTATTTTGGGTAACTTTTGCCGGTCCCAAGCCCGGATAAAAGAGGAGGGTTGGAATTGTGACATTAAAAAAACAAGACTCGACAGAAGAAAGTTCATTTGTAATTCTAAATATATTTAGGGTGTTTTTTTACTCACTTTTTGTCTCTCCCAAGACGTTATTCTTCTCTCCTGCAGCGTCCATCACAATTACATTCACATGGTAAATTATGCAAATTGGCCGATGACGTCATTTAGCGAATTTTAGGACAGCCAATAGCTACTTTCCATACCTGCTAAATTGGCTAGGTTTCACCAACAAGCTTTAATGACCTGGAAAATATGTTTCCTGCACATTTTTTTCCCACATAAAGCTCCTTTTGGAATAATTCAGACATAACTGTTAGGAATAAGTCATTGTTCTACCCCAGCTGGCATGAGAGGAATATTGACTTTGTTCTTGATGTTTTCGACAACAAGGGTAATATCCTCACATATGTTATTTATAACATTGAAAGAGTTTCCAATACCTTTCAGAAAGTTTATTTCTGTGATCAAAGCTGTTCCCAGTGGTCCAACTACACTAAAGAAAACTCATCTTAGTTTTGGTAATGATCACAAAGTTTATCCAGAACTCAGATTGGAAAGTGTCGGCTTACTTGAGAGATCTTGAGGTAATAAATATATAAGACAAATTCTTCATTCACAAAACCAACTCACACCGAGACGAAAGTTTTTCTGGAACATGCTTATTCCTGACATTGCCTGGAAAAATGCATTGTTAAGGCCTTAAAAACATTGTATACCAAACAAAGTTAAGGAAGTGCACTTCAAAATGTTACATAAGATATATCTATGTAATTCTATAATATTCAAATTTGTGGCTATTGATGATATCTGCGTTTTCTGTGAAAAACAAGGTGAGAATCTGTCTCATTTATCTGCGTTTTCTGTGAAAAACAAGGTGAGAATCTGTCTCATTTGTTCTTTGAATGTAAATTTGTGTCATTTTGGGAAAACCTTGCAAAATACTTATTTACCATTATGAACACTACCTATGTTTTTGACATGAAAGATATATGTTACTATTGCAATGATAACAAGACCACTGAAATGATTGTGATTTTTTAAAATTCTTGTTGCCAAATACTTCATACACAAACAAATATTCCAAAATTCTATACCAAAATTACACATTTTTTTGGATTGAATTTAACTATTTTATTAAAACATTAACCCTAGTAAACAATAGCAAGAATAACATCTTCCTAAATCATTACAATAAGATTTTCTCAGAGTAATTACAATTGCACTAGAATTGTTTATTTTGTTTAAATATTTGTTGTTTGTTCCAGTATTTTCTCATTAATACCTGCGTTCTGTTTTGATGTAATGTTTTGATGTAAGAATGTAAATTGTTGATCTGTATTTTGAATAAAATAAAATACTTTAAAAATAAAATGAATCTGCCAACAATTTTATTTATTTTTTAAATAAAAATAAATAGCTACTTTCCTTACTGAGGAGTTGGCTATGTGTGTCTTTTGACACTATATCAATTAGTCATCCCGCAGTGTTTGTCGTTATACCCTGATGAAGACAGCTTGTCTGGCGAAACCTATATACATATTGATGCATCTGAGCCCCTAGAGTGTGCGGCAATCCTTTATTTTTTTCAAGTGTTCCACTCCGCTAGCCAACACCTCGCCTAAATTGGTGTGCGTTTCTTTCGCTTCCAGAAAGACATATTCAACTTCATATTTCATCGAATCAGATGGCTTATTCATCACACAACTATTTGATTTTGTCAATTATTTTAATGGTTACTTCATTGGCAAAGTGAGCAAACTTAGGCAGGAAATGCCAACAAGGAACAGTGAGCCATCGTATTCATGCATAAAAAACTAATAACCATAGAAAAGCATTGCAACTTTAAACTTTGTAAAGTTAGTGTGGGAGAGGTGGAAAATGTATTGTTATCGATCAATAATGACAAACCTCCTGGCATTGACAACCTAGATGGAAAGCTGCTGAGGATGGTAGCTGACTCCATAGCCACTCCTATTTTGTTGTATCTTTAATCTGAGCCTAGAAGGAAGTATTTCACCTCAGGCCTGGAAGGAAGCCAAAGTAATTCCACTACCCAAGAGTTGTAAAGCGGCTTTTATTGGTTCTAACAGCATATTTATAAGCTTGCTACCAGCTCTTAGCAAACTGTTGGAAAAAATGGTGTTTCACCAAATACAATGCTATTTATCTGTAAACAAATTAACAAGACTATCAGCATGCTTATAGAGAAGGTCACTCAACATGTACTGCACTGACACAAATAACTGATGATTGGTTGAAATAAATTGATAATAAGAAGATTGAGGGAGCTGCACTGCAAGATTTCAGTGCAGCCTTTGATATTATTGACCATAACCTGTTGTTAAAAAATACGTATTTGTGTAATGGCTTTTCAAACTCTACCATATCGTGGATTCAGATCTCTCTTTCTTTAATGGAAGCTTCTCTAATGTCAAACATGTAAAGTATGGCGTACCAATGACCTGCCACTGGCATTAAACAAAGCATGTGTGTCCATGTATGCTGATGATTCAACCAGACACGCATCAGCAACCACAGCTAATGAAGTCACTGAAACCCTTAACAAAGAGTTGCAATCTGTTTTGGAATGGATGGCCAGTAATAAACTGGTCCCGAACATCTCTAAAACTAAGTGCATTGTATTTGGTACAAATCATTCCCTAAGTTATAGACCTCGGCTGAATCTGGTAATGAATGGTGTGGCTGTTGAAGAAGTTGAGGAGACTAAATTACTAGGCGTTACCCTAGAGACTGTAAACTGTCATGGTCAAAACACATAGATTAATTGGTTGTAAAGATGGGGAGAGGTCTGTCCATAATAAAGAGATGCTCTGCTTTTTAGACACCACACTCCAAAAAGCAAGTCCTGCGGGCTCTAGATTTGTCTAATCTTAATTATTGTCCAGTTGTGTGGTCGAGTACTGCAAGGAAAGACCAAGTTAAGCTGCAGCTGGCCCAGAACAGAGCGGCACGTCGTTCTCTTCATTGTATTCAGGTGGCTGAGATAAATACTATGCATGCCAGTCTCTCTTGGCATCACTTCTTATAAGTAACATTGTGTTGAAAATCCCAAATTGTTTGCACAGTCAACTTACACACAGCTCTGACACACACGTACCCCACCAGACATTCCTCCGGGTTCTTTTTCACAGTCCTCAAATCCAGAAAATATTCAAGAAAGCGTATAGTATTATGTAGAGCCAACTCATACTGCTCAAATCAACAGCAAACCTGGTTTCAAAAAACAGATAAAGCAACACCTCACGGCACAATGCCTCTCTCCTATTTGACCTAGGTAGTTTGTGAGTACCTATTGATATGTAGGCTGTGTGTGCCTTAAAAAAAACTAAGTGATGTAGTTCTGTCCTTGTCTACTAATGTTCTGTATTATGTAACGTTTCATGTTGTGTCGCTAGAGGGGTCTGAATACTCACTAAATACAGCGACCAAGTCACTAAGATGGCAACACTGTTCAGGGGACGCGCTGCTGTAAAGCCTTTCCAGAGCGTGCGCTGATGTTTTAACGAGTAAAATTGGTTTTAACTAGTAAATTGGTTTTAACTAGTAAATTGGTTGCCTCTTCAACCAACCCCCCCCCGAAAGGTGACTAGTTTGCATCCCTTGGATTGTTGCAGTTAATTTAAGGCATTCATTGGAATTCCAGACAAAATCCACAGTAGGTCTGTGTGTTTCAAAATGTAAACTTTAATTCCATGTAAAATTACATGTTGAACTAATGGCTGATCATTTTTATACATTTCAACTATTGTTCAAAATATGCATGTTGTAAACCTCCAGAATGTATGAAGTCAATTACTGTTTTTTGTCCCCCAGATGACTAAAATCATGCCCATTTTAAGTCAGTTAATTTGATTGGCAATCTTTTGTGCATTTAACAGTGGAGGTCAGCCATGTAAAAGGCTAGCTGCATTTTTTAGATTACCTTGGTCCTTGAATGGACTACCGTAACTCCAAAACCAGCATTGAGTCTATTTGAAATTCTTGAGATTCAAGTAAAAAAAATGTCACAAAAATGTAAACTTCACATTTGTTGTAGAGTTAAGACAAAAGTGTAAAAAAAAAAATGATACTGGCATTGACCACTGTGGTTAATCCAGCATGAAAGTGACCGGATTCTGGATATACACTGAAGAAATACCCTTTGAAATGTAAACATTGGCACAAGTCTCTTATAGCACGATCTTGAAATGTTTGTATTTGAAACATATTTCTGAAATGTAAAAAAAAAATGTTTTTAAAAAGCTCCAAGACGAAAAAGGGAAGCCACTCTATAAACTCCAGAAGACATTAATCTCTCATCATGTATTTCTTAAATTAGATTTTGCTTCAGGGCTTTCTAAGGGCCAAATCATAACTTGAGATCTGCCTTCAACACTCACATATCCCCCAATGACATCAATGCAAGGTGCACAGAGTGTGAGTTTTGAGCATGTACCTCAATTTGGGATTTGGCCCAAGCACAGTAGTGAAATCAACTACATGAGGGGGGGTGAATCCAGACTAAATGTACAACCTTTTCCACCAAACAAACCTTCAGCAGCCAGAGTGCTGAAGGCAAGCTTACTGCAATTCTGCCAGATCCAAATATAACCACCGCAGTCTAACCCAAGATGCTCTCTGGCACTCAAAACAATGACCTACTGCACCAAGCCACCAAGCAATACCACATCAAATTTACCACAAAACAGTTTTTCTCAATGGGAGGAACTGCTTATTTTAGCATGGTGTTCTGCAACCATTTATTTAGGCTTGGAAGAGGAATGTTGGGAGAGTTCATTCAGGATCCTGGGGGTGGCTGCTGGGGGGCTCCCCCCATTATCGGATCGTGGAAGGAGTCTGGAACGCGTTTGGCATACTCTACTAGCTGGTACGACTCCCTGATGTCTGAGAGACCGAACCAAAATACAATCCAGCTGCCGTTGACAAAGCTTCCGTCGCAATGCTTGAAGTACCTGAGGATAGGTGGAGAAAAGGAAGGAAAAATACATTTAAAAAAAAAGAGACAACCCTGTACACAGCAGTGAGTCTAGGTGTTGGTTCAGGCAGGGACAACTAGTATCCAAAACATCTACATTAGAAAGACAGAGCTTGACTTACATTTTTAATTCACAGTTAAAAAATAAATAAATGAATTTTTTGGTAGTGAAATTTTTGACAAATTGCCCCGCAGAATTGGAGAGAAAATCTTCTAGATACTCTCAACTTGACTCTGATACTTCAGCCATTATGTGGGGCCAAAACAGCCATAAGTCATGTTTCTTGTGTCCATTGTGCAGTGTCATGTTCTCCTCACCAGGGGTTGATGCGGTTGGTGGCGCGGGACCTCCAGAAGAGCTTGCCCAGGTCCTGCCTGATACACTCCCACAGGATCTGGCTGGTGCCCTCACCCTGCTTGCTGCTGCTCACCACAAACTTGTCCAGATAGGGCGTATCGCTGCTCAGAGGCTCCCTGGTGATGATGGCTGCTGCACTGTACCTGCAGGTGATAGAACATTCCATGTTATGGTTTCTTTGAGACACGGGCAAGGTTCCCGTTCTTTCCCTACCCTTCTCCAGTAGCGTGGACTCGTTCACTCCTCCTCATGCATTGAAAATCATTGGGTTGGTGTAAGCATGGCTGGAGGAAGTTTCCTTCCACTGCCATATTCCTCATAACATTTTTTTTGTTCATCTATGAGAGCAGATTGTACAAGTTTACACATCTGGAGAAGGGTAGAGAATCGATATGTAGCCACAGATCAGGAAAAGGCAAAGGAAAAAAGGATGCCACACATGAAGACGTGTGTGTGTGTGTGTGTGTGTGTGTGTGTGTGTGTGGGGGGCCTACCCTTCAGAGAGGTAGATGGAGTGGAGGCGGCCTTTGAGTGACTCAATGTAGTCCTCCCTCAGGTTCTTTTCGAAAGACTTGTTTATCAGGGCCAGTAGGCGGTCTAGGTCTATGTCATCCAGAGTGCTGTACCTGGCCAAACAAAATGATAGAGAGAGAGAGATGGTAGTTGCACACAGTAATTGTAGTTGTGATTAACTTTGCATCACTTTTAACAGACACCTGACAAGCTCAACTATCTAGGACAAGACCCTTGGGATGACAGGCATCATCCATCTCAAAGTCAGAATGAATTCATTGGCTGACGGGGGAAAAGTCACCTTTCCCCATGCCTAATTGCACACATGCAGTGCACAAAAGACTGAAGTCAGAATTGATCTTATCAAACACTATAAATCTGTAGTTGATATTTTTCTTCCTGCGCAAACCTTAACTTGCTAACTCTACATCTAGTTAAGGAGTTGTGGTTGTAGGATAGTATTTATTCCAATGTCCTTGTTTCACATCAGATAGCACAACGGCCATCTGCACGGGCTTGTCATGAGGGAGTACTCTGTGCACAGTCTGTGTGCGATTAGAAGTGGAAAATACCACCTGTGGTGTGTGAACAGACACTTGTCTCCCTAGACTTATGGTTCCAGAGCTATCACTGTGACAGGTGAAATTATTGTTATGGTGCCGATACGAAAGGCTTAGTGAGGAAACTAAGCGATATAATGTCAGAAGTAAATGGCATGAGCAAGTAGCCTAACTGTTCCTAAATTTCACACAAAAATCTTGCACTGACGTCAATGGAAGAGTTTCCATAATAGTCAGGTTAAACATGCACGACTCAAGATAGGAGGCTCCGCCCACAGTGAACACATCCAAGTTTGAAAGCATAATTGCAAGCTAACAGAGAAGAGAGTATGATAGAGAACTTACATATTTAGCTGGTTTATTTGATATGAATGGTTAACAATTCATATTTAACTAATAGTAACACTGTCCTGTTAGTGTCTGTGTTTTCATGTGCTCCACTAGTTCCCTGCAGCTAATCTGGACGTATGGTCACTAGAGACGGCTTGAGCTGACAAATTAGTTAAAGACTGCATTACATAGACAAGATGTGGTGGGTGTAACCGAGATATCCAGGAGGAGTTTAGAACAATTCCTCATTGTCTCTAAATCATCCTTGCATCTGGGAAACTAAGCCAGGGAGGGGTTAAGACAACAACCCAAGTGCAGATAACGACAGGATGAACCCAGAGTGGCTTATGATGCTCCTTGGTCTGCATGAGAGGGGATTGAACCAACCATGGCTGAGCATTGCTAGTGTCAGCTATATATAGTACTCTGCATTTGTGTAAAGGTTAGGTTACTTGGTCGACCAGCCTCATTGCAATAATTAAATCGATATTAAATAAAGATGATCGTTTGAAGAAATGACCAAGTCTCTCGCAGTACTGAATTTCCACAACAAGAGACTGAAAAACTCACTTGTGAATGGGGTCTCCATTCTTGAACAGTGTACCAGAACCTATGAAAAAAGCAGGGGTGAAAATAAACAATTGTGTACACAAAGCATGTCAAATCAGGAAGCACACATGCCACGATACAATGTTGAGGACAAGGTGAACTAGCTTGAAAAGTGAATTACCCAAGGACTGTTGAGGAGTCTGCCACTTCCTTGTGTCAGTACTTTGAGTGTACGGAATGGGATAAATCTAACCAGTTAGGTCAGTGAAGGATACACCTGTCGTGTAGACTTTGCATGCAGTGACTCACATTTACAGTGCCTTGCGAAAGTATTCGGCCCCCTTGAACTTTGCGACCTTTTGCCACATTTCAGGCTTCAAACATAAAGATATAAAACTGTATTTTTTTGTGAAGAATCAACAACAAGTGGGACACAATCATGAAGTGGAACGACATTTATTGGATATTTCAAACTTTTTTAACAAATCAAAAACTGAAAAATTGGGCGTGCAAAATTATTCAGCCCCCTTAAGTTAATACTTTGTAGCGCCACCTTTTGCTGCGATTACAGCTGTAAGTCGCTTGAGGTATGTCTCTATCAGTTCTGCACATCGAGAGACTGAAATGTTTTCCCATTCCTCCTTGTAAAACAGCTCGAGCTCAGTGAGGTTGGATGGAGAGCATTTGTGAACAGCAGTTTTCAGTTCTTTCCACAGATTCTCGATTGGATTCAGGTCTGGACTTTGACTTGGCCATTCTAACACCTGGATATGTTTATTTTTGAACCATTCCATTGTAGATTTTGCTTTATGTTTTGGATCATTGTCTTGTTGGAAGACAAATCTCCGTCCCAGTCTCAGGTCTTTTGCAGACTCCATCAGGTTCTCTTCCAGAATGGTCCTGTATTTGGCTCCATCCATCTTCCCATCAATTTTAACCATCTTCCCTGTCCCCGCTGAAGAAAAGCAGGCCCAAACCATGATGCTGCCACCACCATGTTTGACAGTGGGGATGGTGTGTTCAAGGTGATAAGCTGTGTTGCTTTTACACCAAACATAACGTTTTGCATTGTTGCCAAAAAGTTCAATTTTGGTTTCATCTGACCAGAGCACCTTCTTCCACATGTTTGCTGTGTCTCCCAGGTGGCTTGTGGCAAACTTTAAACAACACTTTTTATGGATATCTTTAAGAAATGGCTTTCTTCTTGCCACTCTTCCATAAAAGGCCAGATTTGTGCAATATACGACTGATTGTTGTCCTATGGACAGAGTCTCCCACCTCAGCTGTAGATCTCTGCAGTTCATCCAGAGTGATCATGGGCCTCTTGGCTGCATCTCTGATCAGTCTTCTCCTTGTATGAGCTGAAAGTTTAGAGGGACGGCCAGGTCTTGGTAGATTTGCAGTGGTCTGATACTCCTTCCATTTCAATATTATCGCTTGCGCAGTGCTCCTTGGGATGTTTAAAGCTTGGGAAATCTTTTTGTATCCAAATCCGGCTTTAAACTTCTTCACAACAGTATCTCGGACCTGCCTGGTGTGTTCCTTGTTCTTCATGATGCTCTCTGCGCTTTTAACGGACCTCTGAGACTATCACAGTGCAGGTGCATTTATACGGAGACTTGATTACACACAGGTGGATTGTATTTATCATCATTAGTCATTTAGGTCAACATTGGATCATTCAGAGATCCTCACTGAACTTCTGGAGAGTTTGCTGCACTGAAAGTAAAGGGGCTGAATAATTTTGCACGCCCAATTTTTCAGTTTTTGATTTGTTAAAAAAGTTTGAAATATCCAATAAATGTCGTTCCACTTCATGATTGTGTCCCACTTGTTGTTGATTCTTCACAAAAAAATACAGTTTTATATCTTTATGTTTGAAGCCTGAAATGTGGCAAAAGGTCACAAAGTTCAAGGGGGCCGAATACTTTCGCAAGGCACTGTACATATCTGTGCTGTATGATAAAGAAATGGAGACACCCAGGTCAACGAGTGCATCTTTAAAACCTCTGCTGTGCTAAGGTCACTTCTCAAAATACACATCCTAGGACCTTAACATGACCCTTGGTTGGATTTCAGGTGTCACAGATACACATAGATGCCGTGCACAACATGAGCTGCATGCATGGACATACAGTCTACTACAGTGGAGGCTGCTGAGGGGAGGACGGCTCATAAATGGCCGGAACGGAGCGATTGGAATGGCATCAAACTATGTATTTTTTTAACTATTCCTCTCATTCCGCTCCAGCCATTACCGCGTTTCCGTCCTCCCCAATTAAGGTGCCACCAACCTCCTGAGGTCTACTACACCTCGAGGGCCAGAGTGTCTGCTGGGGTCTGTTCTTTACTTCTATTCAGCGAGTGATTAAGAACTGGGACACCGGCGGCCGTATGTATGAAGTGTCTCGGAGCATAATGAATACGATTATATGGACAGGAAGGACCTGATCCTAGATCAGCACTCCTATTCTGAGATGCTTGATACATAAAAGCCCCTGGGAGATAAAAGGGAAGCAGCAGAAAGGGAGAGAGCAGGGACTGACTCCAGAGGACTGAAGTTGCGGAACACCTGCCTTAAGGGGCCCCAAACTCCACTCAGCAACATGAGAGGTGAGCCCCACGTGCCATCAACAGCAGCAGTGACAGGTGCAGAGTGTGAGTGAAGAGAGCATCGGTTAGACATAGGGGTTAGTCAGTGGGGGGGGGTCACACACATACAGATCTCCCTCACCCTTGTGGCTGAACAGCTCTGTGAGCATTGTGCTGGCAGAGGTGATAACTGCAGAGGACTCGCAGGGAAGCTGGTTCAGGAGCTGGGCGATGGTGCCCACCCTCCGACGCTCGGCCAAGCTCAGCCACGGCGCCCCCGACAGACTGGGAAGATCACCGGGCAGAGACACTAGATCCAGCACCTGGTATTTGGACAGGAGAGTGGGACAGAAACACATCAAGGTGAACAAAATAAAGGCAGCTCGGTTATAGAGTGGGGTGCATTTTCCTGACATGGTTTAGGTCCTCTCATGCCCTTGGAGGGAAAGGTAAACACCAATAAATACACAGCCCTTCTGTCTGATCACCTTCAACCTATGGTGAAGCACTTCTATCCTGATGGGAGTGGCCTCTTCCAAGATGACAATGCCCCCATCCACAGGGCACGAGGTCACTGAATGGTTTGATGAGCATGAAAACGATGTAAACCATATGCCATGGCCATCTCAGTCACCACATCTCAACCCAATTCAACACTTATGGGAGATTCTGGAGCAGCACCTGAAACAGCGTAATAGCCTACTGCTTCTAATGTACAGGAAATGTACGGACTTATCTGCTGTGAAAAGTCTGATGGGCCTACCTTCAAAGAGCAAAAGAGACAGCGACAAGCTCCTTAACTACATGCTGTAGGTCATCAAGTACCATGAACGCACGTGCATTGAGAAAATACTTAACCTCCAGCAATCTGCCACCTACCCCCCCAAAAAAAAAATAACCCCAAATCAACCCACCTTGTGACTCTGATTGCAGAGGCCTCCCCAGCTGTTGAGGAACATGACTTTGAGTGGCTGCAGGACCTTGGAGATGGAGGCCGTGACATTCACCGAGTCCAGGGCCACCGAGCGGCCCATGGTGTCCCGCCCCACAGGGCACACTAGGGGGATGGCCCCGCAGTCCAGGCTCCACTGGAGCAGACCTTTGTCCACTGCAATGGAGGACCCTGCACTGACAACACATAGGGCCGTTATTCCTCTTAAAAAGAAGTCAAAATAAACAAGTAATATCGTACTGCAAAGGAGGATAGGGTAAGTGTGGTAGGGGAGACCTGCTTCCTTGGGGTGGATCCTGCACCAGCAGCAAGGCCTCTGCACTGAAGAAAGGTATGACACTGGCTGAGTGGTGCTGTAGGACCTCTGTTAGGGTCTGGCACCGCTGAACGATATCAGCCCTGGAGTTGGAAGTAAACCCGTCTGGAGCGTCGTCATCCTCAGGCCGTGACAGTCCCATCACCACGACTGGCTTCATGTCCATCCGCTGCAGGAACGAGAGCCCAAACGCCAGACTCTGCAGCATCTCTCGGCTCTCGAATACAGATTTGTCCACCTGACATGAAGATAGATTTCAAATGTCAGTGAACAAGTGCTAGATATCAATAATTTATCAAAACTCATAAAAGGGCTAACCATGATGAGAGTTTCTTCTTCTTTCGGATTTGGTGTGGCGGATCGCATCCAACTTTTAGGCGCATACACCGCCACCTTCTGTACTGGTGTGTGAGGCCAGTCACAGCCTATCTACATTACATTCTTGATACGATAATAAAAAAAATATGGGAAAAGGTAAATCTTTGCAATCCCAAGTACTTCTCTGCTGCCTCAATCTTTATTTTCTGTGAATTACAATCCATTTCCGCAGTACAGTTGACAACCGTGGCTATGAATGCTAAGAAACCCACCTTACTGAAACACATTATTCCCATTCCTCTCTATTGGTCTCTGGTTACTCACAGGAATCCTCTCAGTATCCCTCACCCTGTAACCATCTTCCTCTACTACGTCTGCATACGACACTTTCTGTACTACTATGACCATGGCAACCTCAACCTCACACCTCCCATCTCCAACCCTATGGGCACCCCGACAACTAACCACATTCTCCAACGATACTTCACATTCCTGCTGCACACTTCTCACATCAAGGAATCTCCCTCCTACACACTGCTGTAACATGCCCATAAACTTGACACCTAAAACACTGTAGTATTTTCAGAACAGAATCCCTCCCTAACTTGACCTTATCTGGCAAAGATCCCCCTTAACACTTAATGCCTCCCCGTTATCACTCCTTTCAACGGCACCCTGCTCTGGAAGGCAAAGCAAGTCACATTTCTTGTTCCTAATCGCGTGACCCGGAGCACCCGCTCCCTGAAGAAACACAAAATCACCACTAGTCCAATCACTTAATCTCATTAACTCAACAGTCCCCAACCTCTTCTCCACCCAACCTGACACCACATATGGATCAGCCAAAATGCAAGGATCCATGCTCTCCACGAATCTCACTCCCACTGGGCCAGAATCATCCTTTGCATCCTCGCACAAATTCTGCAGTCCTCACTGCAGGTACTACAGCCTTCCTCTCGTCAGGTTCCATCTCTGAGCTACTATGGGATGTATCCCTCTTTTTGCACTTGACGCCAACCTCCCTCACCACACTGCTTCCCTCTACACTGAGCTCCTTTCCTCATCACACTGCTTCCCTCTACACTGAGCTCCTTTCTTCACCACACTGCTTCCCTCTACACTCAGCTCCTTTCCTCATCACACTGCTTCCCTCTACACTGAGCTCCTTTCTTCACCACACTGCTTCCCTCTACACTGAGCTCCTTTCCTCACCACACTGCTTCCCTCTACACTGAGCTCCTTTCCTCACCACACTGCTTCCCTCTACACTGAGCTCCTTTCCTCACCACACTGCTTCCCTCTACACTGAGCTCCTTTCCCTCACCACACTGCTTCCCTCTACACTCAGCTCCTTTCCTCACCACACTGCTTCCCTCTACACTGAGCTCCTTTCCTCACCACACTGCTTCCCTCTACACTGAGCTCCTTTCCTCACCACACTGCTTCCCTCTACACACTGCTTCCCTCTACACTGAGCTCCTTTCCTCACCACACTGAGCTCCTTCTCGGTGGTCATCACTGCACCTGCCACCACAATTAATTCAGCCTCACTCTCTTCACCTTCACTTTCCTTCCATAGCAAAACTTCTGTGCGATCCTCAATTCCATATTCCCTCAAAACATAATCCAATTTCCTCCAATCCACCATCTTCTCCTTCACCAGATCTTCCAGAAGGCTTGTGCAATACCCCCACTCCATATTTACTCAGAATATGCTCCACTTTCTTCATTTCTTCTTTGTCTGCCATCTTCCCACAGAAGGCTAACCAAGCGTTTGCTTGTCTTTTATAAAATATTTTTTATAATAATAATAATAATAATAATAATCAGGCTCTCGCACTATCCTAAAACCTTCCATGATGAGAGCTACTGGGCGTGTAGCAGAGCCGGACTGCTCATTAGGCAGGATAACGCGGCAGATTGACTAGGGCAGCATTTTCTGAGCTAAACTGACCAGCAACACATAAAACATCACATAATTCTGCCTAAAAACAATGACAATCTCTCTCAAGTGGCATGTTAGCTTTTTAGGTGAGAGCTGATGCCACCCTGTGATAAGCAGTGTCCGCTTTGTCAAAGGCAGGGATGCAACATATTTATCCTGTCCATTCCCAGCGCACCTCTACAGGGTGCTGTTGGAGAGACGCATTGCTGTGGCGCACCACCAACATTCTGTCCCCCCCCAAAAAAATTAACACAAATCATGTAACAGATATAGCCTGTGGTAGAAAGAGTATGTGGCCTTTTCTGTAGCCTACAGGCTGGAGATAAAAATGTATGACAATGTAATGAGATGGAAACTTTATACATCATGCAGGTTTCTCCGGTCAAATAGCCTAACCTAAATGGCACCCAATCAAATAAAACAATGCTCTGACATGTTAAACATATCCTAAAAACAGGACAGGTCAAAGTAAAATGGACACTATGGAATCAACAATCAAATGATTTTATAAAGCCCTTTTTACATCAGCAGACGTCACAAAGTGCTATACAGAAACCCAGCCTAAAACCCCAAACAGCAAGCAATGCAGATGTGGAAGTACGTGGTTAGGAAAAACTCCCGGCTACTCACAACTGCTGTTCAGGAGTTGCATCCAGCGGGCTAAATTGTCATGATCAGTGGCTTCAAGTTTGTAGCCTTACATTTTTTTACGAGCTGATCATAGTGAAAAATAAAATTATTCTGCATTTCCCGCTGTGTAAACACATTGCAAATAGGCTCAGAATAACTCCTCCTGATAAAGTTGGGTAGCTGATATAAATTACATATCTGAAAAACTTTCATTCAGAACTGAAAATAATCCCAATTTCAACATCTGGAAAATACATATTTTAAACATAATTTTGCTTACTGGGACTATTCTAGTAGAGGAGGCAATTTGATTATTATCGGCAGTGTCCAGTAACGGCCCTGATGTGACGTCTTATTCCAGATACACTAACACACCTGATTCAGTAATCAAGGTCCTGCTGAGTGGCTGATTAGAATAAGGTGTTCCAAGCAGGGCTAGAACAAAAGCCTGCAGCCAGTACACCCTGTAACTCTTCAGGAGGAGGGTTGGCCACGCCTGCTCTAAAAGTGGCTAACTGGTGAACCTATCCTGCTCTTGAGCTACAGTCACCTCACAATGTGAAGAGGTACACTCCTCCTGCCCATAAAGCTATGCAGCGCCAGCGATTTTTGCTAGCGACTATTGTTTCTAAGGTTTGTGTGTGGCACATGAGCATTGCGCAGAACGTTAAACGGAGGAGATATTTGCCTATGTATGAGCTACTAGTTACAGTTAGCTAGTTATAGCATAATTAGATAGGTTATCATGAGCTTTTTAGTTAAACTTGTTGGACAGATGCCAGGCAGTAACTAGTTAAATTCTGACAGCTGTACACAATTATTAGTTCGCTTCAATCACGCTATTCCGTTTGACAGTTATTTTCATTCATTGTTCCCCTATAATTTTTTTGCAAGTTACACTGGCATTAGCCTAGCTTGTTAGCCACTTACCTCGAGCACTGCAAATGCTGGCGCTTGTGCCAAACTGGCTCTCTGAAATTGGGTCAACCAGTACCGAGCTTCTCGAGGGTCTCCGCCAATTTCATTGAGAAACGCTTTCACATCCCGATAAATTAACGTGCGGTTTGACAGAACGTAGCGGTCAGAGGCTGAGAAAGAGTTAGGGAACTCTTGCTGGGCCAACGCCGGGGTTTTGCCTCCCTGGCCGGCCGCCTTTGAACTCGCCAAGCGTCGCTGAAGTTTTAACATTCGCCGGTGACATGTGCTCGGGACAAGCCCCGGTGAGGGGGTCGTCAAGTATTTACCAGCCATTACCATGACTCTGCAACTGGAGGTACCACTGTTGACTTTAGCCATGTTTGCTGGCTAATACAGGTCGTTTTATAACTAGCTAAGTAACTAAACTGGTTCTACACCTCCAACACGCCTAAAACTATAACTGACAGACAGGATTCAGGCAGAGGGATTTAACTAGTGTAGACGACGGAAGGACGGTACTCAAAAGGTGTGGTTACTCTCGCCAAAGTGGTTGCCATAGACACCACTCAGCTTCATAAAAAGAGGGTCCGTTCTAGGTTCACTCCAACTCCAGTTGTGACGGTGATTCGCCAAGATAAAGTACGTTTTATTTCAGACATTCACCGTTAGCCTATTTAGGATATATATCTTTTTTTTTGACTGGGGTTAATGTGCGATCGCTAGGGCCCTTGAGTTTCCCAGTGACGTGGTTAATTCCACCAATTAAATTGTTTATATTTTGTATTTTAAAACTATCATAACCTTTTAACTGAAGTTCATCCAAATGTATTTCATATGTACTGTAGCCTAAACTGCATGGTTTCCCGGGTAGTAGTGGGAAGATCACACAACATATCATCTCGTGAATCCAAGTTTAGTTCGATATGATGGCTATTAATATCAATATGTGCGCATAAAGGCGTTTCCACCGCAATTTTTGTTCGCATAATTAATTTTACGACACAAAAAAAATCCCACCCTATCGAAAGAACAAATTGTCAAGTCTGCATTTATCAAATTGTACCGGCATATCCTATTTCCATCAGCCGGGTCGTGACTTTTTTCAGTCATCAGGGTAATTCATCCGCATGAAGTGGTTGGATGGAAACCTCGTTATAAACATCAAAACAAGTGCACGTTCTAAAAACATCTGGCCTACTTCCACAACCTTTGATTTGCATAAACAGTGAAGTATTCATTTTATAGAAATAATTGATCACATAAATTGCATTTAAATCTCTATGCTATAGCTTTTCCATGGATTATCGTAGAAACATCAAACTAAATCCATATGATTAAAACAAGACACTCAATGGAACTGACCTAAGACATCACCAAAATACAAATTTCGGCTGTACAAATGGTGCTACAGAATTACCTGCCGGTGACTCTTGGCACACCATCTCACAGCCCCTCTCAGAGACAAACTCTGTAGATTGTTTGCTAGGGACCAGGTTGCCAGATGCCTTCTTAACACACCTTGGGGTCAGCCGATATAGGGCAGTCATCTTGGGTTCCAGATCCCCAATTCCTTTCCGTCGTCTCCAAGCAGTTGCAGAGATAGCATCAAGCTCCTACACCTCTGCCCTGCCAACACAACTGGAGTCATTCAGATACAGTGCCTTTCACATTTTGTTGTGTTACAACGTTTTTCCCAGTGAATGACTGGGATTTTATATATGGACTGTGCGACTCTCTTTATTTCATAGCTTATAGTTTATTCGCCGTTAGTCAGCACCTCTACATAAAATATATTTTTCTGGGTGTGTGCCAGCTCATGTTTGTTATTTACAACGTTGGATTGAAATAGATTTAATTGTAATACAAATCACATAATGCGTTATATAGACTCAGTCCGTGTGAAATAATAGTGGTTGACATGATTTTTGAATGTCTACACCTTCCTCTTTCCCCCATACATACAACATCTGTAAGGTCCCTCAGTCAAGTATTGAATTTCAAGCACAGATTTAAGAACAAAGACCAGGCCCTTACTGCCTACATACAGACTTGAAATTATTGGCCACTTTAATAAATTGATCACTAGTCACTTTAATAATGCCACTTTAATAACGTTTACATATCTTGCATTACTTATCTCACATGTATATACTGTGTTTTAGGTGGTTGTTGTGGAATTGTTAGATTACATGTTAGATATTGCTGCACTGTCAGAACAAGAAGCACAAGCATTTCGCCACAGTCGCAATATCTGCTAACTGTATGTGACCAATACAATTTTATTAGTTTTTTACAGTGCATTCGGAAAGTATTCAGACCTCTTCTCCTTTTCCACATTTTGTTAAGTTACAGCCTTATTCTAAAATGGATACAATTATTGTTTCCCCGCATCAATCTACACACTACCCCATAATGACAAAGCGAAAACACGTCTTTAGATAATAAAAAATACAACAAATACCTTATTTACATATTTCAACAACAACAAAAATCTAAAAACCTGCTTTTGCTTAGTCATTATGGGATATTGTGTGTAGATTGACGAAGGGGAAAAAATACATTTTAGAATAAGGCTGTAAGGTAACAAAATTAGTAAAAAGTCTAGGGGTCTGAATACTTTCCGAATGCACTGTATATCAATATTTGCGCATAAAGTCGTTTCCACCGCGGTTAACTGCATAATTTATTTTACCGACACAAAATATCCTACCATGTTGAACGAACAAATTATCTGTTGGCATGTCAAAAATTACACCGAAACTTCCTGTTTCCATCACAGCTGTTGTGATTTAAAAACAGATATGATATGACTTTACTTGCATAAAAACTGTGTTTAGAAACTTGTGATTGAAATTTAAAGGCAATGTTCCCCGTTAGTGGAGTCTGCATTCACGGTAAATGCTGCAGATTTTCACTCAATAGGACATTACCTTTACATTTCCAGCGCGCTGTATGTAACGCTTCAGCAATACATATTGAATTGTGCACTTAAACGAATTACTGAGTTCCAAATTCCATTGTAGATTTTGCTTTATGTTTTGGATCATTGTCTTGTTGGAAGACAAATCTCCGTCCCAGTCTCAGGTCTTTTGCAGACTCCATCAGGTTTTCTTCCAGAATGGTCCTGTATTTGGCTCCATCCATCTTCCCATCAATTTTAACCATCTTCCCTGTCCCTGCTGAAGAAAAGCAGGCCCAAACCATGATGCTGCCACCACCATGTTTGACAGTGGGGATGGTGTGTTCAGGTGATGAGCTGTGTTGCTTTTACACCAAACATAACGTTTTGCATTGTTGCCAAAAAGTTCAATTTTGGTTTCATCTGACCAGAGCACCTTCTTCCACATGTTTGGTGTGTCTCCCAGGTGGCTTGTGGCAAACTTTAAACAATACTTTTTATGGATATCTTTAAGAAATGGCTTTCTTCTTGCCACTCTTCCATAAAGGCCAGATTTGTGCAATATACGACTGATTGTTGTCCTATGGACAGAGTCTCCCACCTCAGCTGTAGATCTCTGCAGTTCATCCAGAGTGATCATGGACGGCCAGGTCTTGGTAGATTTGCAGTGGTCTGATACTCCTTCCATTTCAATATTATCGCTTGCACAGTGCTCCTTGGGATGTTTAAAGCTTGGGAAATCTGTTTGTATCCAAATCCGGCTTTAAACTTCTTCACAACAGTATCTCGGACCTGCCTGGTGTGTTCCTTGTTCTTCATGATGCTCTCTGGGCTTTTAACGGACCTCTGAGACTATCACAGTGCAGGTGCATTTATACGGAGACTTGATTACACACAGGTGGATTGTATTTATCATCATTAGTCATTTAGGTCAACATTGGATCATTCAGAGATCCTCACTGAACTTCTGGAGAGAGTTTGCTGCACTGAAAGTAAAGGGGCTGAATAATTTTACACACCCAATTTTTCAGTTTTTGATTTGTTAAAAAAGTTTGAAATATCCAATAAATGTCATTCCACTTCATGATTGTGTCCCACTTGTTGTTGATTCTTCACAAAAAAATACAGTTTTATATCTTTATGTTTGAAGCCTGAAATGTGGCAAAAGGTCGCAAAGTTCAAGGGGGCCGAATACTTTCGCAAGGCACTGTATGTCATGCAATAAAATACAAATTAATTACTTAAAAATCTAGATTCCGTCTCTCACAGTTGAAGTGTACCTATGATAAAAATGACAGACCTCTATATTCTTTGTAAGTAAGAAAACCTGCAAAATCGGCAGTGTATCAAATACTTGTTCTCCCCACTGTGTGTCTTTGCTAGGTAAAGCGCCGCCTTATCTCAGCTCATTGGTCACCATAACATCCACCCGTAGCACGCGCTCCAGCAGGTATATCTCACTGGTCATCCCCAAAGCCAACACCCACTTTGGCCGCCTTTCCTTCCAGTTCTCTGCTGCCAATGACTGGAACGAATTGCAAAAATCGCTGACACTGGAGACTTATATCTCCCTCACTAACTTTAAGCATCAGCTATCTGAGCAGCTTACTGATCGCTGCAGCTGTCTGTACATAGCCCATCTGTAAATAGCCCAAATCAAATCTAATTGTATTTGTCACATACACATGGTTAGCAGATGTTAATGCGAGTGTAGTGAAATGCTTGTGCACAACTACCTACCTACCAACTACCTACCTCATCCCCATATTGTTTTTTTGTTTTTTTTTGCTCTTTTGCCCACCAGTATTTCTACTTGCACATCATCATCTGCACATCTATCACTTCAGTGTTAATTTGCTAAATTGTAGTTACTTTGCTACTATGGCCTATTTACTGCCTTACCTCCTTATTCCATTTGCACACACTGTATATAGATTTTTTCTATTGAGTTATTGACTGTACTTTTATTTATCCTATGTGTAACTCTGTGTTGTTGTTTGTGTCACACAGTTTTTTTTTTTTATCTTGGCCAGGTCGCAGTTGTAAATGAGAACTTGTTCGGAACTGGCCTACCTGGTTAAATAAAGGTGAAATATAAAAAATAAAAAAGACACAGATTGTGTTATGTGTGCCGTTCAGAGGGTGAATGGGCAAGACAAAAGATTGAAGTGCCTTTGAACGGGATATGGTAGTAGGTGCCATGCACAACGGTTTGTGTCGGAACCACAACGCTGCTGGGTTTTTCATGCTCAACAGTTTCCTTTGTGTATCAAGAATGGTCCACCACTCAGAGAACATACAGCCAACTTGACACAACTGTGGGAAGCATTGGAGTCAACATGAGCCAGCATCCCTGTCGAGTGCCTTTCACACCTTGTAGAGTCCATGCCCCAACGAATTGAGACTGTTATGAAGGCAAATGGGGGGAAGGTGTTCCTAATGTTTGGTATACTCAGTGTAAATAATAAATTAGGTTGAAATGTCCATATCAAGAATTGAAATGACTGGAAAATGCAGTTCAAAACGTCATAAAAGTGCCTCATCAAAACAAAATTCGAGCTTGATAATTCAAATGCTCCAAAGAGATGATGTATATTCTCTTGTTCATTCAACAGTAGCATAAGCTGAAAATTGCAAAGAAAAATGCATTTAGGCCAACCTTTACTTGTAAATGAAGTCCATTCATCTGTCCTTCAGGGTGAACCTCTCGGTGACAATGTTGTACAGGTCTTCTTTATTCCTTTTGAGTTTGAAAAGTCTGTCTCGATTGACATGAGGGGCAAGGATGGCAAAATAATCAAGCCTGGCTTTCATTTGATCACTGAGATTGTCCAAAATGTTGAAAAACATTCCTCTCATTGGCTGTCTCCCTCGGGTTACTCTGTCTGACAGTCCGAGTGTGGTGCATTTCTCCTCAAACTGATCATAGAAAGTGTCAGTCTCGTCTCATGCCATTATTGTTTTGCTGATACGTAAACAGAGGAACCCCATGTCCATTTATTTTATTCTGGAGAACACAAAAGAGTACATAATTTTCTCTGAAAATCTTCCCATAGACCATCAGCAGAAAGCTGGTCAAAAGGATCTGACAGTCAGGTATCATATCCGGAGGCCATCAGCAGCGTGTCGTTGTCCCGATCAGATGATTTTCTGTTCCTTCTTCTGATGAAGGTCAGGAAGGGCAGGTGTTGGTCTCCCTCTCTGAATTATACCAAGTTTTCTTGGAATATTGTTTGAGGTGCAGTCCATTTGTCAGGTTGTTTTTTCTAGCTAGCTAGTTCAATTCAGTTCCAGGGATGTGAGCGCCAAATTATACTGAACAAAAATATAAACACAACCTGCAACAATTTCAAAGATGTGACTGAGTTAGTTTATATAAGGAAATCAATCAATTGAAATAAATACACTAGGCCCTAATCTATGGATTCCACATGACTGGGCAGGGGCACAGCCATGGGTGGGGCTGGGACGGCATAAGCCTATCCACTTGGGAACCAGGACAATCCACTGGGGAACCATGCCCAGCCAATCAGACAATCCCGAACGTGAAGAAGCCAGATGTGGAGTTCCTGGGCTGGCATGGTTACACGTGGGCCGTGGTTGTGATGCTGGTTTGACGTACTGCAAATTCTCTAAAACAACATTGGAAGCGGCTTATGGTAGCTAAATGAACATTAAATTATGTGGCAACAGCTCTGGTGGACATTCCTGCATTCAGCATGTCAATTGCATGCTCCCTCAAAACATGAGGCATCTGTGGCAGTGTGATGTGTGTCAAAACTACACATTTTAGTGACCTTTTATTGTCCACAGCACAAGGTACACCTGTGTAATAACCATGCTGTTTAATCAGCTTCTTGATATGCCACACCTGTCGGGTGGACGGATTATTATCGCAAAGGAGAAATGCTCACTAAAAGGGATGTAAACTCATTTGTGCACAAAGTTTGAGAGAAATAATCTTTTTGTGCGTATGGAACATGTCTTTGATATTTTGTTTCAGCTCATGAAACATGGGACCAACACTTTACATGTTGCGTTTATATTTCGGCTCAGTATTTGTCGACACGTCCAAATGTGCAGAGTTAACCCAGGCTTATCCACACAATATGTTTAGGCAATACGCATGCGCAAAATATGAAATTGTCTCAATGCAACGAATTATGTTAGGCAAAGCTTATACTGACCTTGTCCATAGATTGTGACTGGATTCATAAACGGTTGCGCAGGTCAATGATTTGAATGGATGGGCATGCATACCCTGGCGCCTTTCCTGAGGTCTTTGATGCAGTTTTAGCACACTTTTTTTGATTTTGAGCATAAAAACCACCAGAATCATTGACAATGTCATTTTATTGTATTAGATTATTACAAGGGTGTGCACTGTCTACCCTGACCGCACGTCACTGTGTATATCCAATGCCTCAACGTGGATACTCAATACAGTAAATGGAAAAGTAGAAGTGAAAAACTTTGATCGACACAAAATCGCGTTCATGTCAATCTCACTGTTCTGTCTTCAGCACCCCGCGTCGTTTCGCCATCTGCCACGTCTCCGCTAGAGGAGGATTTCCCATCTACCTCAACCACAGACGAAACCACACAAATTCACCCGCTTTGTGAGGATGCTTTCCGCCACCAACTAAGGCCTGCAGAACACATGCAAACAGTTCTCCAACAAGACCATCTAATTCACTCGACTCTTTAACTAAAGGTCATTTTATTGCATTCCATTTTATCGTGTGTCTTTCTAATATCTTAGGCATGGACTCAACAACGTGTCTCTCAAATGTAATAAGTCAACACTCTCATAAATGCATGGTGGAACATTCATGTGGCTTTTAAGCTTGGGAATGACCTCCCCTTAATATCAGTATAACATCGCCCTAATATCCATACAAGGTCCCCCAATATCACCATAACATCCCCATATCGTCTCCATAACACCCCTCTAATATTCCCATAATGTCCCCACAATATTTCCATCCCCTCACTTACTGTTTCTTAATATAATGCCTTAGCCATGGCCCCTGGATAGTAATGTTACGTGCCAATCAGAAAATGTTTCTGCAATTATAGATCACAGCCACATGAGTGTGCCACCCCCTCATAATTGCCAGGGTCCCTGCATTGCAGATGAATAGAATATCTAGTTCTTTCACCCAGTTGGTGACTGAGGGTCAATGGGAACCTCTATAATACAGTATTATGAAAGTTGACTCTTTCCCTCTTACTTTAAAAGGTAAGACTAAACAGGATTTACTCTTTGCATGACCAGGGATGAGTTGATTAACTTTGAGTAACAACAACAAGTAATAAACACTTTTGATAATCAACTCTTGCAATACTCATGCTCCGATTTACTTTTGCTGTCAATTACGTGTAAATCACTAGAAACATTTCAAAACTTACTTAGTGATAAATAAGTATGAAGCGTATATGTGTTGAAGGTATTGGATTTAATTATGGGTGCTGTTCATACTGCATTCCCACGAATGGTGAAGATTGATTTTAATTTAATCTGAATTTTTATTAGCACCCCAAATCAAGTCAACAGGACTAAGTGTTCCCACCTACTAACAACCTGCCCTTGTCTCTCCCTGCAACGGGTTGGCAAAGGAACAATTATGCAATGATGTCATATGAAGAGTAGGCTTGTTAGTACATAGTTTTTCCTATCCCTGTTGGTATAAGCACATGACCACATGAATTTCCCCCTGGTGGGATAATAAAGTTGATCTGAATCTAAATCTGGTGGGTTTTCTTTGCCTGGCTAACCACGATAGGCTACAAGGCTCAGATGCTACTTTTAGCACCCAACCCAACCTGCACATGACACCACGTGGAGTGATCCGGTCCCGGTATTCTGTTTCAGTGTAGCTGTCGGCATAGTGACAAAGTGACGTGCGTCTTTGAGGTCATCAGTGTCCCAGCCAACTGGATGAAAGGGACACATGCTCTGGGTACACCGTTGGCACACCTAGTGGGGCCTTCCGAAAAATTCCCTTGACAAGTTGGTCCAGCGTTGCAGTAAACACTTGCCCGACAAGCCTTATGTAGAGTGGTGGAAATAATCAGGGAACATCTATTTTCACTGCACCGTGTCCTCCCAGTAGCAATGGAAAGATACTGCATAGAATGTCCCCTAATTGACAGCACAGACCTGGTAGTTTCCAGAGATTGTCTTATGTCGAGAGGCAAGTACGGGACCTAACGCTGTATTCCTGGAATCCCTTTGCCCTTTCCTGTCAACCCATCAAGGAAGTGATATTTATGGCACTGTATCTTTTGAATCCACCCTAAATACTACGATAGTGACTTTAACATCAAGCTGGCAGGAATAGATACTTCAGTAGATGCTTTTCCTTTAATTGACATGTAAAACTGTGACAGCCTGTGTAATTAAACTGTTACAGCTGTCCTTTTTGGCACATGTCCCAAAGGGAAGTGTTAGCCTCATTTGGTACGGACAGTCTTTTAACTAAAATCGTCACTTTAAAGCTAAATAATAGGCATGTGAGACATGCCATTACACTCAACAGATGTCACCAAAGCAGCCCTCCTTTCTTCCACTGAGCTTGCAATGAATACCATTGGATAATAATTCAATGTTGTTCTAGTCTAGTGCAAAGATTCATCCAATCAATCCCTTAATCAATATGGGCTCTGTTACTGTTAGTGGGTCGGAGGACTGCACCTTCCAATGAAGCTACACTATCTCTTTACAGACAAAAAAGGATTCCTCCTCCCATCTCTGACATAGCTGTTATCTTTTGATAGAGATCAGAAGCCCGATCATCCTGAAAAGTGAGAGGTAGATGTATCATTGCAGCATAAATTGGCATAGTAGGCCGAGAGTAGTAGGCCTGATTACCGACGAGACGGCCTACAGAGAGGAGGTAGGGACTCTGACTGCGTGGTGCCAGGTAAGCAAGCTCTCCCTCAACGTCAGCAAAACAAATGAGCTGATTGTGGACTTCAGAATGAACCCGGTTGGGCGTATCCTCATCAAGTGGGCCGGACACCTTGGTGAAGAAGGCACGGCAACGACTCTTCAACCTCAGGAGGCTGAAGAAATGTGGCCTGTTCCCAAGGACCCTCACAGTGTTCTACAGGAGCATACTGAGTTTCCATACCTGGCTACATCACGGCAAAAATTGTCAGACTGCCCTCCCCCCACTTGCTGCTCCCCATATGGATATTCCACCCCCCCACCCACATTTACATTGCCCCACACCCCAATGGCCATTTATTATTGTTACAGCTGTAAATATATTTGGTATTTTTTAATTATTATTTTTATTCACTTCTCACTTTTCATTCACCCTGCTTCCCCTATGGACATTCTACACTGCTACAATTGTACATTTGTATATATAATTGTATTATTTTCCTCCTTTTTAACCTGCACTGTTGGAGCTTGGAGCATAAGGATTTTTACTGTACTCTGCGATTACATCTGCGACCCTGTGCACATGACTAATAAACTCATCTAATCTTATGTGTACGGTATGTGTTTTAGCTATGTCCCATTCAGGTAATTACTCACAGGAAGTTGTGTTTTTTGCAATTTACGGATAGATTTTCCTCGGGTTTTCGCCTGCCATATCAGTTCTGCTATACACAGACATTATTTTAATAGTTTTGGAACAAAGTGTTTTCTATCCAATGCTATCAAATATATGCATATCCTAGCTTCTGGGCCTGAGTAACAGGTAGTTTACTTTGGGCATGTCATCCGAAATTCCGAACAAAAACCAGTCTCCAAAACAGGTTATGTCACATCCAGGTCACTACTCACAGAAAGTTGTGTTTTTTTGCAATTTTCGATGTGATAGGCTACTATAGATAGAAGTCTTGTTGAACTTTGGTTTGAACTAAAACAGTGATGCTAGCCCCAATCATGTCCACCACACCCGGTGTATTAAATGGCACGTCTCTTACACATACAGACTTGGTTACCACCTGGGTACATAGTCAGGCTCCGTGAAGTCAGGGACACAATCAGAAAACGCTGATACTGATCTTTAAAAACCGAGATACTCAAGCAGAGAGAACGCAAGTGTATATGAACAACGAGAGGCAGTTTGTGATGCAAGCCATGGTGTGCTTTAGTGTTGAGGAAAAGAGGTCACTGACACGCATGAACGCGCGCACACACACACACACACACACACACACACACTGTCTGGAGTCAGAGAACAGGCAGCTCTCTTCCCTTCCCTTTTTGTGTGCGTTCTCAGCAAATAGCCTTTGCCGAGTCATCAGCAGCTGACACTAGGCTGCACGACGCCCCAGATGCATGTTCGCGCTTTTTGTCATGAATCTTGTTTTGGAGGCAGCTTTTCAGAGTGGTGCTAGTTGGCACAGCCACAAAGTCCTCAAATCTTATTTTAAACCTCACCTTAACCACACTGCTAACCCTAATGACTAACCCTAACCGTAACGGGTGCTGAGGAGCATTTTTCTCTGCTAATACAGGAGTAATAAAGGCCTAGTTCACACATTTTGTGGAGAAAAACAATACATGAATAAATGATTAGGCCTATATACAGTGCATTCGGAAGGTTTTCAGACCTCTTCACTTTTTCCACATTTTGTTACACTACAGCCTTATTCTAAAATGGATAAAATTGTTTTTTTCCCCCCTCATCAATCTACACACAATACCCCATAATGACAAAACAAAAACAGGTTTTAAGACATTCTTGTTAATTTATGAAACATAAAACCTGAAATATCACATCTAGATAAGTATTCAGACCTTTTACTCTGTACTTTGTTGAAGCACCTTTGGCAGCGATTACAGCCTCAAATCTTATTGGGTATGACGCTACAAGCTTGGCACTTCTGTATTTGGGGAGTTTCTCCCTTTCAAGCTCTGTCAGTTTGGATGGGGAGCATTGCTGTACAGCTACTTTCAGCTCTCCAGAGTTCTTCGGCAGGGCCACTCAAGGACATTCAGAGACTTGTCCCGAAGCCACTCCTGCGTTGTCTTGGCTGTGTGCTTAGGGTCATTGTCCTGTTGGCAGATGAACCTTCGCCACAGTCTGAGGTCCTGAGCACTCTGGAGCAGGTTTTCATCAAGTATCTCTCTGTACTTTGCTCTGTTTATCTTTCCCTCAATCCTGACTAGTCTCCCAGTCCCTGCCGCTGAAAAACATCCCCACAGCATGATGCTGCCACCACCATGCTTCACCATAGGGTTGGTGCCAGGTTTCCTCCAGACGTGACACTTGGCATTCAGGCTAAAGTGTTTAATCTTGGTTTCATCAGATCAGTGAATCTCGTTTCTCATGGTCTGAGTGTCCTTTAGGTGCCTTTTGGCAAACTCCAAGCGTGCTGTCATGTGCCTTTTACTTAGGAGTGGTTCTGTTTGACCAATGTACCATAAAGGCCTGATTGGTGGAGTCCTGCAGAGATGGTTGTCCTTCTGGAATGTCCTTGGTCACCTCCCTGACCAAGGCCCTTCTCCCCCGATTGCTCAGTTTGGCCGGGTGGAAAAAGTCAAGGGGTCTGAATACTTTCCGAATGCACTGTATATATGTATTTTTTTTAATCAGGGGGTGCATTACCCTTAGCACCTCTACTTCCCGTGGCTATGTCCTCACGAGTCCTATTGCCGTATGGATTGTATATTTATATAAAGCCATCATTGAGATTTTACATGGCATACAGCTGAAAGGACATACATGTCATTTAGGCGTTTTGTGATCAGAAGTTAGTCAAGATGTTATGGAAACTTGGTCAACCCATTGAAATAGCCTTATAAAACTCAATCATTTAAGTGTGGTGACTTTACTGTCCAGATATGGTTTACTACTTTGGGACACCCACCACTCAGTCATTGTCAAGACAGGCATACAGTACTGATGAACAGGAGCCGGGGGAAATGACATTAACACAGCGGTGCTATGAGCCATTGGCAAAGACTCGGGTGCTTCGCATACCCAACCTTCACCCCAACCAGTCTGCCCACACTAGATTCACCAGGGCTTTATGTAACCTGTCTGTCTGTGCGTCAGAGTTCCTCTACCTCTACCCGTCTGTTCGTTCTTCCCTCGTTTCCAGTCTGCCCACTCAGCTCTTATCTCACTGAGGTGTGTCAGTGTACCAGACATGGACACGGGTGGATGTTTGCAGTCATAAAGACCTAATGCTGCCAAAGTCCCCACAAACACCCTGCATGGTGGGCAAAGTCTCCAGGAAGTCCCCTATGCACCCCACCTCTCTCTAGTCTGCTACCTCATTTTCCTATAGCAGGTCGTAAACAGTGGTGTAAAGTACTTAAGGAAAAATATTTAAAGTACTACTGAGGTAGTTTTTTGGGGGGTATCTGTACTTTACTATTAATATTTTTGACAACTTTTACTTCAATGCATTTTCACTGACACCCAAAAGTACTTGTTACATTTTGAATGCTTAGCAGGACAGGAAAACTGTCCTATTCACGAATATTTTGGAAATTACATTTACCTTTGATACTTAAGTATATTTAAAACTAAATACTTTTCTATTGTCACTCAAATAGTATTTTACTGGGTGACTTTCACTTTTACTTGAGTAATTTTCCATTAAGGTATCTTTACTTTTACTCAAGTATGACAACTGGGTAATGTGGAAGATAATTTGGTTGTATATGCTTGTTTTTAGCTAGGTTAGAACACATTAGCCTAGTTATACTATGCATGAGTATAGGTTCCTATGTACAACTGTTTTTTTGTTTTTTTTAACTAAGTTTGTTACAGTTGCTATAATAAGTTGTTTTGACCCATCTTTTTAGTTTGGATTTCTTGTATCGTTGTCATTCGAAAATTGAGAACCATTGTGCTATAAAAGCATAGAAAAGGGATTGTAGTCCGAATTGAACGTCAACTCATCGATCTTACTCTGACGACCATCTGTGGGACACGATAGTCCCCCACACTCGTAGAAAAAGGTTTCCAAAGAAGACTGCAGAGGTTCATCATATTTTGAATCACTTCTCTGATCGAGCGTCATGACTGGCACAGGCATTGTGTTCACCGCCGCCTCAAAATAACATATAGGCCTGACCAACCACGTCCACAAACGGCTGCTGTACAAAATGTTCTAAAATGAGAGGAGCACAGCAGTTGGATTCAGTGCGCAGACTCGCACACACGGACAAAGGCACACCCATACACACTTTCCAGGAATGTACTCTTTCCAAGAAGGGGAAATCGGTTTGACAGTGATGGAATAAACACCTGCAGAAGAAACGCATTATGAAACCATCCCAAGTTACCCGGTGTTGAAATATAAATCTCGCATGAAGCAACGGAAGATATAAAAAAAATATGATACGGCGATTTCATGTTGTACTGTACATACTATATACATAACTGTATAAGGTATCAGCAACAACTGAAGGCCCAAAATTCAAATTCTGTAGATTTGTAGTGAGTCCCACAAAGGTGCCTTTGAAGGCAGTGGCCGCCTCAGAGAAACAGTACTTGGCATAACTCAGGTCTATATCTCCATGAATGGTTGGCTCCTGGCTCCTACACTTGTTGTTCTCTCTTGAAGAGACAGTTACATAAAGCTGGGCTGTGCTCTCCTCTCTGATTGGTTCCAAGGGCGCCGCCTGACGGGTTAAGATTGATTGCTTCCTGCAGCAGGCTCTCTCCATACCGGCCCCTTGTTCTCTGATAGCATGC
The DNA here is from genome assembly GCF_018296145.1 of Oncorhynchus tshawytscha. NCBI lineage: Eukaryota > Metazoa > Chordata > Actinopteri > Salmoniformes > Salmonidae > Oncorhynchus > Oncorhynchus tshawytscha. The sequence continues at coordinate 5,074,955 of NC_056455.1, forward strand.
ATATGTTTAACTGTTCGAGGAAGATCAGGCAGTAGAGCTGAAATGCTGAGACTGACTCTGGATCAGCACAGCAAGTCACAGCGTTGACCTTAACTCAGTCATAAATGCTTACGCTGGCCTAAAGGCTGCTTATTTAGCAGATATGACTGACCTTTGACCTTAGCTGTGAAGTACAGCATCAAACTATTGCCACAGTTGTTGTTCATTCATGTGTTTGTTATTTAATCAAGACAACAAAGAAAAATAACTTCATTATTTGACATCTTTTATTTTACATAATCACTTTATTCCTAAAAATAAGACATTTGAATTGTACATTTTGTTCAATTCAAGTATTATGCAAACCAAACTGGTGTTCTGGCTTGATTAGAAGATACTCAGTGGACTGGGTCAACTACAATTAGGGATGCGCAGACACCTGGACCAATAGTGTTCATGCTATTGCAAAGCAGGACAAACTGTCACTACGGTGGTACCATTAACAAACTTCTATAGTGCAGTCGTCCATCTTAGGAAATACATCTCCACATTTTCCTTCTACCTCAAGCTATTCACACAGGCAAGGAATTGTCTGCACTTGCTCGCGTTTTGGACATTTTGTTCAAGCTAATGGAAACAATGTTGCGTATACATTTTCTCACTGACCAATCCAAACAAAAGTAGGTCCATATACAATAAAGGATTTTTATACCAGGAAAACAATGACCAATATTTGTGCACAATCTGTTCTGTCTGCATTCATAGGCACTTATCAAGGACATTAGAATGTTTGATGTTTGAAATGTGGACCACTTGGCAATAGGCACTCATGAAACAACACACGTTTCACATACTATGTGATACAGTCGAGTAGTTATGTTGCTACAACTTCAACCTTCATAACAGGTTATAACCGGACATGGCTGATCTGACTAACAAAGGGAGGTGCCAACAAGGCTAACCAGTCGCTGGCTGTCACCGTGCTTTACAACACTGATAACTGATAAGTAACACCCCCTTTTTGTGTGTTCTCCATACTCTGATAAGGATTTGAAATGATGCGACCTCCACTGAAACGACACTCAAATGAAGTGGCTATTCTTCACAGTGAATACCGTCATGACCACGTACTTCACCTAAACCTTCTCAACTCTGAAATGGTCGATCCCATGTTCTACCGGAATGACAAGATCTCCCACTTCCGCCTTGGTTTTTCTCCTTCTCCGCCACCCCTCCTTCACTTTCATGCTCCCCTCCACTGTCAACCCCAAATCCAGGCATTTGTAAGTGAGGCAGGAGGCTCCCGCTAAGGGCCTTGGTGTGGGATGGAGCATACAGATCAGACTACTCGTATTTGGGGAGCAGTTTAATTTGAGATCGACAATCACTTGCACTTTGGAAGATGGCCTTTCTAAGGCAACTGGTTCGGTCCCCTCTCCCTGAACCCCCCCTTCCTAGGAACACAACATTAGTGGGGACAGGAAGTGAGTGGGTTTACCCACTTCCTGAAACAGGAAACCACTAGGGGTTTTAAAGCTGTGCAATCAGAAGCTTCTTCTCTTCTAGATCTCCTCCAGGATTGGCAGCGACGTCTTTCCCCCCACCACCACGTCAACATTAGGTCCCATTGAGATTTGGCCCTTTTTCTCTCTCCTTAGGGCTTAAGGTAATTGAAAGGTCAGAGTTCACTTGGCGACTCTGTATATGGCCAGGTCCAGCGGTTCTTTACTGGGAACACACCAGTCATCTGCCTCCAAGTTGACTTTGTAGTGTTTCAGAGCTGTCTTGTTGAACACAGGAAGCCTCTCCACTGAATCTGTGGACAATGCCTGAGGGAGAGAGGGGGGATAGAAGATAGAGTTAGCGATTAGCATGTCTAGGAATGTGACAACTTGACAGGTTATTAGTATCTGAGCTGTATACGGAGGTAGTAGGTCGTTGCATCTTACCTTCATGTGAATGACAGCGTCGGTACCATGACCCTCCATTGAGTATAACTGCAGGTCTCCCTGGAAGTAACGCGCATAGAGGCGTGAAATGGGAAGCCCATAGCCAAAACCAGCCTGGAGGGACACACAACAGGGGAAATGTTACGGCTAATGAAAATACATTGATATAGTTGGAACTATTAGCACGGTTAAAAAAAATAGGATCTTCGGTCTCAAGGTACAGAAATACTGCAACAAAAAACAAGTATGGCTTCTGTGCGTTTTTAGGTTCTGAGAGTTTATATAAGTAGATGTGTATGTATCACGCACCAGTGGGGCCCGCTGATTGTCACCGAAGTCGGGTCTGGGAGCTGTGGAGTACATGTAGCTGAATAGTGTCTCAATCTTTCTTAAGGGGACACCACCACCCCTATCCATCACCTAAAAAGAGAGAGAAAGAGAGCGAGATTACACACAGATTACGCTCACACCCATTTATTGACAATCTGGGTCCATTGAAGTAGAGTTATCACTGATTAACACTCTGTATATTGGGGCAAGAATACATGAACAAAAATGCCAGAGAGAACATCAGGCCAGAGAGAAGAAAATGCTATGGTCATTAGGAATAATCAAGGCATCTAGTGCAGAGGTGGATCATGAGAGGATTTAGCTCAAATTCATTGAGACAGCCATAGTTTCACATTCACCACTGCTAAGATTCTAATTGGGGGAAAGGTTAACGACATCAGCCAATAGCAGCTGTAGTTCATCCCTTACTAAATATGGCTAAACATACTTTGTCCAATCCTGTTAATGAGAGCATGGCTTAAGTGGCTCTTGATGGGAATGATGCCTTGGATAACTCAATCAAGGCTGTACTAAGGGGGTGAACTATGCAGAGGGCACAATAGAGGAAGAGCTAAGCTGTGGCACAACATTACAGCCAGCATCCTCTTTCTCTTACAAACCGTTGGGTTGTTTCAAATAAGGATTTGTAGTGGTTACGCAATGAGGGAGTTTCATTGAATAACAGGATTGGGTTTACGGATAGAGGTCACACAGGCGTATGTGTTGGTTCTATTTTGGGTTTGTTGTTTCGCTGTTTCATGGAGTTTAACTGGATTAGAAACGTTCAATTTTATATGTTGGTTCACCGAGTTTCCAACAGTTCTACACTTTGTCCCCAGTTCTCTCATCATCTTGATTCTAATTCCCGCAAGGCTATATGAGCGCTGTGATTGGAAGTCTGCCCTGCCGCTCACCTTGATTGACAGATCCTCTCCGCCAAGGGCCACCATGACTCTGATGGGTGGGAGGTTGTTGCTGACTTCATTGGTCTCAATTGTAGCTCTCATGGCATTCTGGGGGACATCAAAAGAGACCGTTCAGGTACTTGTCAACACATGACATCTGACCACACGTCATCATAATTTGATATTACTGCCCTAAAGTCATGCAGCCAATGTTCTCCCCATCATCCACTTTGACTTTTAAGATATCATTACACGGACTCACCTTGAAGAGCTCAAACAGCATGTGGTAGAGATGGGAGGGGATATAAGAGATCTGAATTGGATCTCTGACATTGTTGGCTGAAAAGGGAAATGATAAGACTATGAAATCCCCATAGGTGCATCGGTTTATTTCCCTATTAATAGCTACTAATGTACCGCATGTCACACTATTTAGCTTTTAAGATAATGTGTGTTTTTTCTTCCAAATTCCAAATTCACATTAAGGGTGAGGGTGTGTAGAGGCCTGCTCTGCTTACAGTTCATCTCCCTTAGCTCCAGCTCAGGGGCCCCGAGGTAGTACTGCTCACAGAGCATCTTGGCGCTCTCAAACGCATCTGGAGAGAAAGAGAGGAGGAGGAAAGAAAGAAATGTGATTAGCTGTTTCCAGCTGTCACTCTGCAAACAAAAATGAACATGATAGCCAAATGTAGACAGATTCACTCTTTGTGAGTTATCGGCTTCAAATAAACAGAATAAGCACTTCAAAAACTGGGTCTTTCTATCACCCTAACACCTCATTTTCACCTTAGACCAATTTAATGAGCAAGCCCCAATGGTTCTCTAACCTCGAATCACTTCAGTGACATCACACAGGGAGTCAATGCACCCGATGGTGTTGGGGTGGGCTGGGTTGGTGTTCCCGTTGAAAACAAGTGCTGCAGAGAAAACGGGGACAAGGGGAGGAGGAGAGGAAAAGGGGGGAAGAGTTAGACTGTTACATGTGGTGGACCAAGTCCAAAATGTTTCGGTGAATGATTGAAAAAGGCAAAGACTGGGCAGGAGAGTACCGGCAAGGCCCAGTTCTGTTTGAATGACCTTGGACAAATAGGGCTGAGGTGGGTGGAGTGGAAAAAAAGTGGTCCAAACTCTAAGAGTAGTTTGAACCTGTTTTTCATTGGTTGCATAAGAGCTGACAACACAAAACGCTGTACCCATAGCACAGCATGGACACTACTTATCCTACTATAGTTGGAAAATTCTAGAGGCAAAAACGAGTAAAGTGAGTTCTTTATTCTCTTAACAACCCTATTTCCTGTCTTATAGTCAAGCCTCTGGGCTGAGACTGTCAAAAAAATCTACCTCAGCATGTGCAAGCACCTCTGCCAGTCTTTCCATTACAACCCTTGTATAACTGGTTGCCAGCACAATTAGAACACTACTTGGATGTGTGTCAAAATTAATGCTTAACCGTGTAAGCATTAATCTCAGCTTCAAACGGCTTGTTCAATGCCAGGGCCAAATTGTTGCATTGCCTTCTGCTTGAGTTGCAGGTTCAGTTAAGGGGAACTGGATTGGTCAAGGCCAAACTGATATAGGCGAATCCCTGTCAACCATCAGCAACAGCTATTTTCTAAGAATTGCTCCTCTGGAATTGGTGAGAGGTTGGCAAGTCCCACAAACACATCCCTTAAACTATGTTGGAAAATAAACAGAAAAGCTTTAACTGACACACTTATTTTGAACTAATCCATGTGGAATGCCTGTGACCTCAGAGGCGGGACTTACTGTGCTGGTTGATGAGCATGCGGATGGAGATACGGCTCATGTAGAATCGGTCCAGGAAGTACTGGGTGTTCTGGCTAGTGACCGGGTCCTGGCCGAAGGCGTCTTTGTACTCGATGACGCCCTGCGCCATAGTGGGCACCACATCATTGTGCCTGTTCCTAATAGTCTCCAGGGACTCAACAAACCTGGAGAGAGGGAGAGAAAGGGAGCTGTCAATCTGAGTCTTTAACAATCTTTCCCCGCACTCCCCCAAAAGAAAATAAATAAATAAATAACCAGCTAGTTTTTCAGAGTTAGTATTAGATGATTAATATATGCTATTTAGAAGACGCTTTTATCCAACGCGACTTACAGTCAAGTCATACATTTCATGTACGGATGGCCCCAGTGGGAATCAAACCCTTCATCCATCTTGGCATTGCAAATGCCATGCTCTACTGCTCTACCGACTGAGCCACGCAGGACCACAATATGGAGGTGCAAACTTACGATTCCAAGACACTGTGATCGTCTGGGCTCTTGTCGAGGAAGTCCAAGATCTCCATAAGGCTTTGGATGTACCTAGGAGAGAGAGAAGGAAGAGTTAATTAGGTGACCTTAGTATTTGGATGTACCTAGGAGAGAGAGAAGGAAGAGTTAATTAGGTGACCTTAGTATTTGGATGTACCTAGGAGAGAGAGAAGGAAGAGTTAATTAGGTGACCTTAGTATTTGGATGTACCTAGGAGAGAGAAGGAAGAGTTGATTAGGTGACCTTAGTATTTGGATGTACCTCGTAGAGAGAGCAGGAAGAGTTGATTAGGTGACCTTAGTATTTGGATGTGTCTAGGAGAGAGAAGGAAGAGTTAATTAGGTGACCTTAGTATTTGGATGTACCTAGGAGAGAGAGAAGGAAGAGTTGATTAGGTGACCTTAGTATTTGGATGTACCTAGGAGAGAGAGAAGGAAGAGTTGATTAGGTGACCTTGGTATTGCCACGTTACAATCAAACAGCCATCGTCAACATTTGTTTAAATACTGAGATGAAAAAAAAACATTGACTCGCAATAGTAAAGCAAAAGGCTATTGGGTCTCAGGCTCTGTCAAAAGAGACTGATAGTAGATAGGGAAGGTACTTTTGCACGGGTCATTTTCCAGTTGGCTTTTGGACCAGTTAGGTGCCATTCCTGCATCCCTGTCCCTGTCACTTTGGGTGTGGCTCACTCCTGTTTGTGTGACGGGGAATTTTTTTTAGCTACCCCTATCTGACCTCCACACAACAAGAGATGGGAACTCCGCAGTCCCAGCCCCTCTCCTCCACCAATCAGAGGGCAGTATGCCAAGAACATTCCACCCCCAGCTCCAACCACTTCCTTTACCTGCCTACAAGGGAAAACAAGATTACATATCAGGGCAGCACACTGTGTCTTTTTTATATAGGGGGAACCTGCTATCTATCATGTGCCAGTTATCATATGCAGTTCAAATTGACATAACACATTATATTACCCGTTTGCTACACAGCTGTTAGATTATTAGATGATCAATCCCAATTGACTAGATGTGTAATTAGAGCTATGTGTAAATGTAATGGTGATCTAACTATGGCCACTAAATCAAATTGTTCACCTCAGGAATAAGGGAAGTGTGTTTTTCTTCGTTTGAAAGTCTTTCTCCGGGTTCAGTTCCCTGCTCACAGCAACGTTCATTTTCCGTCTTCCCGACTCCACCAGAGGCAGATCGTTACAATCACAGCGGTACACAGCTACTTTTGGAACGTGTGCTCCCGCAGCCACGTGCAAGAAAAACATCTTCCCGTTTATAGCCTGGGCGCGCAAACTGGAGACACATTTCATCATTCAGCCCATTGGCATAAACATCCTACAGAGCTACGTACACGCCCGATGTGCTCGATGTGTTATCGGTGGACACTTCTGGTCATAAAACTCAGTCGTACCAAGAAAATACACCAAATAATACCATACGGATTCAAATCATGTTATACCGTAGAAGCGCAATAACATGATCAAATTGAGTTATGGCATTCCAATGCACATTCAAAAACATCAGGTTTCTGCCGTTTATTTTTTTTCTGTAAAGGTATTTTGTGACTTCCTTCATCAAAACCCAAAGTGCAATATACTTCCATTGGCTATTACACAAGTGCAATGGTACAGTTTGCACTTGAAGTTCCCTTTCGCACTCTGGAGTGCGCGGAGCGGTCAGAGACGTAGGCTACTATACACCCCCCTCCTGTTTCAACTGTTCCTGCCAAGACAACACTGAGTCAAAAACAACCAAGGGAGGGAGGGAACTGGGACAAAGTTCACAGCGCGAGTGAGTGGCGCACAGCTGGGACACTAGAGCTATGCATTGGCCAAATGACCATGACAACAACGTTGCTTAATCAAACCCCGGGTATGTGCGCTATGCTGCAAACAATAAACACGTTTGTGCTGACACTGTGGCACAACATATCCCGATTATAGTATATAGAGGGCGACAATATATGCTTACTGTCCCGTTAAAAGTTTACGTTTTCGGATAGGTTCCTGATTGCTCTAGCAGTCTCTTACCAGCGTTGCACCAGCTGCACCGATGGTGTGGTCAACAACCGGTCCGGCAAGAGGTTGAGCTCTTTCATGATGTTGGACAACCGGACGGGGAGTTCTTGTCTGAGGAAGGTGAAGGATGTCTTCTCGCAGGCATTTGTAGAACCTGGAGATGGTCGGTGTCAAAGTTAGATAAGCTAGAGCAAAAGTGCTTGAGGACATATCAAAGCAATTGTGTAATAATAATAGCTATTATTTATCCTCATCATCATTATCACCTGTACATGCCAAACTATGGCCTATGCAGACAGGCTTCTGCCTATTCCTTCAGTATCTCATATCGTTACTGAAAACCATGGTAACGTTGTAGTCTACATTTACACAGTATGATTGGCTAGCTGGAACAACCACGTTTCCTTACATAAACATGGTCAGTACATGTGACTGCTGCTTGTGGTCAAACTTGAACCAGCCTACATCCGTAGGTAGTATTGTTTGCACAAGGGACAAGTCAGTGTAAACATATTGAAAAAGGATATCTAATTACCATAGTCAGTGTTGTAGTTTAGATTATAACCCTATGTCTTGTATGGTTTAATTACCATTTTCTTTACATTTCCTACCATGTGTTACTCTGCAAGCCTACAAAACATACAATTATATCCCTCTATCAGTGTGCACGACGTTGAAATTAATATTGAAACATTGTGCGCTCGAATTATTTGCTGAGCAACATCATGGCATTGGAATTCAAAATGATGCCGTTGAGTTTGTATTCTACTCACCGAAATCCAAGAATTGCTTCATAGACAAAGGTGATGGTGAGAATTTAGAGAAATGGTCAATATGCTTTGGCACGTTGGCCAAAGCAGCGTTCTTCATCAGGAATCTGACAAACTTCATTATGCAAGGCAATTAAAAATCGTCAAGAAAAATCGAAATGTCCGTTCAGAACACAAGATGTATAGCTCCTGTCAGTTTAGGTCTGTCTCGAGTGTTTACGTTCAATGTTGATTTTCTGAAGATTGCGATAGTTGGAGTTGTCTTGAAGTAGACTTCTCCAGCCAATAGCGTTGCTTTATGCGCAGGGCTGGCCAATGAGCCCCCCACCCCACCCCACACACACACACACAGTCAACAACCCAACAGGGGCATGATGATGGTGTTGACAGATTGTGTGTGCCATCTCTAATTTACATAACCTAAATTAACCTACTTGTAGTCACCTGTCTGGAAATAATCTCTGTTATGCTGTTGACAACCTCAACAAGGTGACGTTCAGGGATGGTAGCCTACTGCTGCCCAGAAAAACAGTATCAAAAGTATCAATACTTGGTCAAGGAGCACTGAGCTTCACCTTCCATTCACACCTCCATTCAGGTCAGAGAGGGGTAAACAAAACAAAAACAAGCATACATGTCACAACAAGCATACATGTCTGGAGAACTAGGCCATGCAGAAAAATTCAAAAGGAATTTCAGTCTTTTGCAACAACAAAAAATGATGAAGTACATAACTGGAAAGTTAGTTTTTCTTCCTGCTTGTTACCATCTAGAAAATATGTTCCCTCAGACAATACCAGGCAAATACCATCTAAGACAGGACAGTAAAATCAAGTGGTGCCGTTGTATGCTATAGTAGTAAACACGCCACCATAATCCTTTTATGGTGTTCATTCACAACGAGGTGAGAGTTGGAGTGGGCGTGCCACTGTGTTTCCATAACAAGGTTAAGAACACAATATAGACATGACAGAGCATGTGTTTCCATCAACAAGGTGAGGCACGGTACAGAACATAGATAGAGAGAATAGATAGGGAGAGAGAGGGAGAACAGGCTTGGGTCGATGGTCAATGACAACAGCAGCAGTGAGGGACGGGAATCAAATGGTTAGAGTGGGCTGCTTATACCAGAGGCAGAGGGTTCGTAGTGAGGACGACTGGCTACTATTCTGAACTTTGCGTGGCGAGCTTTCTGGCATCCAGAGCTGCTGAGGTATCAGCCAAGTGGTGCTACACAGACTGGAAGAGGCTATAAGACTCAGGCTGTTTCCCAGACTTGCCCTCTACAAGATCATCAGCAGACTCCATCACCATCCTCTGTCCAGTTCCCTTTGCTCAAGCCATGAACGAACCCTCTCTATCTTCAGAGGATGGAGCTTTCAAAGATTCGCCCTCTATTGGTTGAACCGTCATGATATATTGCTTGTTTGTTTTTTGCTCTTAAAAGCACTATAGAAATGTAATAAATTATAATTAATTATCACCAGCCAAATTCCTCTTTAGTGTGTGTGTGTGTGTGCACATGTGTGTGAGAGAGAGCAAGAGGTAGACAGAGAGAGAGAGCACACTGCCCACAAAATGGGGTGGAAACAGCTGCACTTCCTAACCTTCTGCCAAATGTATGACCATAGCAGAGATGCATAATTCCCTCAGATTACACAGATCCACAAAGAATTCAAAAACAAACCCAATTTTGATAAACTCCCATATCTACTGGGTGAAATACCACCGTGTGCCATCACAGCAGCAAGATGTGACCTGTTGCCACAAGAAAAGTGCAACCAGTGAAGAACAAACACCATTGTAAATCCAACCCATATTTATGTTAATTTATTTCCCCCTTTGTACTTTAACTATTTGCATATGGTTACAACACTGTATATAGACATAATATGACACCAGATAATGCATGTAGAGCAGAATTAGGGCGATACCTGCTAATTATCAAAATCCAGAAAATAACTGTTAAATTCTACAACCACCTAAAAATAAGCAATTCCCAAACCTTCCATAACAAAGCCAGCACCTACAGAGAAATACACCTGGAGAAGAGCCCTCAAAGAAAATGTGTGTGCAGAACTTAAAAAGCGTGCGTGAGCAAGGAGGCCTACAAACCTGACTCAGTTACACCAGCTCTGTCAGGAGGAATCGGCCAAAATTCACCCAACTTATTGTGGGAAGCTTGTGGAAGGCTACCCGAAACATTTGACCCAAGTTAAACAATTTAAAGGCAGTGCTACCAAATACTAATTGAGTGTATGTATACTTCTGACCCACTGGGAATGTGATGAAATAAATAAAAGCTTAAATAATTTCACATTTTTAAAATAAAGTGGTGATCCTAATTGACCAAAGACAGGGAATTTTTACTGGGATTAAATGTTTGGAATTATGAAAAACTGAGTTTAAATGTATTTGGCTCAGGTGTATGTAAACTTCTGACTTCAACTGTATATTTGTGTTTATTTATTTTCCCTTAAGTACTTTAACTATTCACACATCATTACTACACTATATACAGTGGGGCAAAAAAAGTATTTAGTCAGCCACCAATTGTGCAAGTTCTCCCACATAAAAATATGAGAGAGGCCTGTACTTTTTATCACACTTCATACAAAATTAGAAGAAAGAAAATCCAGAAAATCACATTGTAGGATTTTTTATGAATTTATTTGCAAATTATGGTGGAAAATAAGTATTTGGTCACCTACAAACAAGCAAGATTTCTGGCTCTCACAGACCTGTAACTTCTTTTAAGAAGCTCCTCTGTCCTCCACTCGTTACCTGTATTAATGGCACTTGTTTGAACTTGTTATCAGTATAAAAGACACCTGTCCACAACCTCAAACAGTCACACTCCAAACTCCACTATGGCCAAGACCAAAGAGCTGTCAAAGGACACCAGAAGCAAAATTGTAGACCTGTACCAGGCTGGGAAGACTGAATCTGCAATAGGTAAGCAGATTGGTTTGAAGAAATCAACTGTGGGAGCAATTATTAGGAAATGGAAGACAAACAAGACCACTGATAATCTCCCTCGTTCTGGGACTCCACGCAAGATCTCACCCCGTGGGGTCAAAATGATCACAAGAACGGTGAGAAAAAATCCCAGAACCACACGGGGGGACCTAGTGAATGACCCACAGAGAGCTGGGACCAAAGTAACAAAGCCTACCATCAGTAACACACTACGCCGCCAGCAACTCAAATCCTGCAGTGCCAGACGTGTCCTCCTGCTTAAGCCAGTACATGTCCAGGCCCGTGTGAAGTTTGCTAGAGAGCATTTGGATGATCCAGAAGAAGATTGGGAGAATGTCATATGGTCAGATGAAACCAATATAGAACTTTTTGGTAAAAACTCAACTCGTCGTGTTCGGAGGACAAAGAATGCTGAGCTGCATCCAAAGAACACCATACCTACTGTGAAGCATGGGGGTGGAAACATCATGCTTTGGGGCTGTTTTTCTGCAAAGGGACCAGGACGACTGATCTGTGTAAAGGAAAGAATGAATGGGGCCACGTATTGTGAGATTTTGAGTGAAAACCTCCTTCCATCAGCAAGGGCATTGAAGATGAAACGTGGCTGGGTCTTTCAGCATGACAATGATCCCAAACACACCGCCCGGGCAACGAAGGAGTGGTTTCTTAAGAAGCATTTCAAGGTCCTGGAGTGGCCTAGTCAGTCTCCAAATCTCAACCCCATAGAAAATCTTTGGAGGGAGTTGAAAGTCCGTGTTGCCCAGCAACAGCCCCAAAACATCACTGCTCTAGAGGAGATCTGCATGGACGAATGGGCCAAAATACCAGCAACAGTGTGTGAAAACCTTGTGAAGACTTACAGAAAACATTTGACCTCTGTCATTGCCAACAAAGGGTATATAACAAAGTATTGAGATAAACTTTTGTTATTGACCAAATACTTATTTTCCTCCATAATTTGGAAATAAATTCATTTAAAAATCCTACAATGTGATTTTCTGGATTTTTTTTCTCATTTTGTATGTCATAGTTGAAGTGTACCTATGATGAAAATTACAGGCCCCTCATCTTTTTAAGTGGGAGAACTTGCACAATTGGTGGCTGACTAAATACTTTTTTGCCCCACTGTATATATACATAATGACACCAACACTTGTAACTGTTGTAAGTGTAATGTTTACTGTACATTTCTTATTGTTTATTTCACCTTTGTTTATTATCTATTTCACTTGCTTTAGCAATGAAAATCAAATCAAACTTTATTTGGCACATACGTAGTGTAGACCTTAACGTGAAATGCTTACTCACAGGCCCTTAACCAACATAGCAGTTCAAGAAGAGTTAAGAAAATATTTACCAAATAAACTAAAGTAAAAAATAATAAAAAGTAACCCTAAAATAACAATGACGAGGCTATATACAGGGTCTATCGGTACCGAGTCAATGTGTGGGGGTACAGGTTAGTCGATGTAATTTGTACATGTAGGTAGGGGTGAAACGACTATACATAGATAATAAACAGCAAGAATCAGCCGTGTACAAAATAAATGGTGGGGGGTGTCAATGTAAATAGTCCAGCGGCCATTTGATTAATTGTTCAGCAGTCTTATGGCTTGGGGTAGAAGCTGTTAAGGAGCCTTTTGGTCCTAGACTTGGCGCCCCGGCACTGCTTGCCGTGCGGTAGCAGAGAAAACAGGTCTATGACTAGGGTGGCTGGAGTCTCCGACAAATTTTTGGGCCTTTCTCTGACACCGCCGATTATATAGGTCCTGGATGGCAGGAGGCTTGGCCCCAGTGATGTACTGGGCCGTACACACTGCCCTCTGTAGCTCCTTACGGTCAGACGCCAAGCAGTTGCCATACCAGGCGGTGATGCAACCAGTCAGGATATTCTCGATGGTGCAGCTGGAGAAGGTTTTGAGGATCTGGGGACCCATGAAAAATCTTTTCAGTCTCCTGAGGGGGAAAAGGTGTTGTCATGCCCTCTTCACAACTGTCTTGGCGTGTTTGGACTATGATAGTTCATTGGTGATGTGGACACCAAGGACCTTGAAACTCTGGACCCGCTCTACTACAGCCCCGTCGATGTTAATGGGGGCCTGTTCGGGCCCGCCTTTTCCTGTAGTCCACGATCAGCTCCTTTGTCACATTAAGGGAGAGGTCATTGTCCTGGCACCACACTGCCAGGTCTCTGACCTCCTCCCTATAGGCTGTCTCATCATTGTCGGTGATCAGGCCTACCACTGTTGTGTCGTCAGCAAACTTCATGATGGTGTTGGAGTCGTGTTTGCCACGCAGTTGTGGTTGAACAGGGAGTACAGGAGGGGACTGACTACACACCCCTGAGGGGCCCCAGTGTTGTGGATCAGCGTGGCAGACGTGTTGTTGCCTACCCTTACCACTTGGGGGCGGCCCGTCAGGAAGTCCAGGATCTAGTTGCAGAGGGAGGTATTTAGTCCCAGGGTCCTCAGCTTAGTGATGAGCTTTGAGGGCACTATGGTGTTGAACGCTGAGCTGCATTCTCACATAGGTGTTCCTTTTGTCCAGGTGGGAAAGGGCAGTGTGGAGTGCGATTGAGACATCTGTGGATCTGTCGGGGCGGTATGCAAATTGTTTCCCATGCCAATAAAGCCTTTAAATTAAATGTGTGAGTGAGTGAGAGAGAGTGAGAGTGTCTGGGGATTCTACCCTCTTAAAAGACAGGGTATGGGCATGATCATCCAAGGAGATGTTGATGATTCATCCTAATTCAGCATGTAGACAAGAGGGCACAGTAAATCCAGTTGACCAGCACCTGTCTTTTGATGTAGCTACATACCCGTGTTTACTCATTGGCTAGCTTGTGAAGGGACGTGATCAGACAGAGAGACAAGGAGAGGAAGAGTCTGAGTTGAAGGGCCATGTGTGATTTAGAATGATTAGTTGTTGTGGTGGTGTACTATAAACACAGGGCAGTGATCCAGTTAATCGGACCAGTAGACATGAGGGACCGCGCTCAAAGTACAGGATTATATAACGATCCGTTGGATTCCATCTTGGTATTGGTGGGGTCAGTGCAGGGAATAGTATACTGTCCTGCTGCTTTGACAGTGTTCGCTGTATAGCCTACTAGTGTGCAAACCATGTAGCCTGGCCTACAATAGTGTCCTAACCGTCTAAAGTACACCAGTGGTGTCATATATACACTAAAGGAGGCCAAATTCAAGGAAATATACAGTGCAATATACACAATGTTGCTCAATTAGGTTACATTGTTGTGTGCCCAAACAAGAGAGAGAGATAGGAATATGTTGATTCCGTAACACAGTATATATCAGTACGGAGAGTGCTAGCTGCCTAATGCCCTCAGACTGAAATGCTGTGTAAGCACATAGCACAATGGCCCACTGCCAGTCAATGGATACTCGCTTTTCCAGGCCAACAAGCAATGCACCAACCTGTTGCTTTACCCGTGGCCTACAGGGGGGAAATGACAAAAACATTAGATCTGAGTGAACAGTCGATTGGATAAACAAGGCCGAGTGTATTAACTGGCTTTTCGCTAGCATCAGGCCGATTAGATCGCTATGCGTTACACCACAGGCCACACGGCATTCAGGTGAAGCAACGGTTACGTGCATTGACTCCAGACTTTCTATGCTATATACACTCTCGAAATAACATTTTTGTAGATGGTCATTTCAACCGTTTTCAAAAGACATCACATAGTAATACAGAATACATATATAAATATATTAGCTGTATATTAGCTTAAGTAGAAATAGCTAGTACTACCGACGTCTGATGACCCGTTAGATTAGATCACTTTTATTAGTCACGAATGTAAAAAAAAAAAAACGCCCAAAAATCCCACACGGCAATCATCTTCCTGGTCATCATGGTCCTTCACCCTCCTCTTGCCGTAGAAACAGTGTTGTACTGGACCAGGGTTAACAGGAAATAATGTCAAATGAGATGAGATGGGTCTTGCCCAATTTGTCCAAACGTTTGTTCCTTGGAAAGATCCTTCTCACAGTGCACTCTAAGAGCACACATTTCGACACGTTTAATCGTCAAATTAGGTGACGAACAGAAACCGGTATTAATAACCGCTATTAATATATTAATACGACATGAATAACCATGTATTAATAGATTGTAAATTGGCAAACACTTATTAATCACATCTTGCTTGGGAAAGATTGGCCGAGTAACCTGAACTCTTCTTAGAAAGCCCCTCTCCCTCGACCTCTCACCCAGTAAAAACAACCCCCACTCACTCCTACCCAGCCTAGTATAGGTTTGTTGACATGGAAATGACTAGCTGTGGTCAAGTCGGGAGTGCCATGGTAATGGACCATGGGATGCCAAGCGTTCGGCACCCAGTGAAACCCAAGAAGTGACAGGACACAATTACATATGTTTACATGTAAGGAATCAGGGATGTTTTTTATTTTCTTGTTGTGTATGTAGGCTTGTGGTGAGCTGTGGGAAGAATTTCCTCTTGACGGACAATAAACACCAGTCAATCAATGTATGTTTACCTAGTACCTAGTAAACATCTGGTTTTTGAAATGGTGAAGTCAATTAAATATTTATTGACCGCTATTGATTTATTTCTGTAGAAAATCCAAAACATGTCTAGAATTGCAGACTCAAAGTCAACACTGTGGAAAGTGTGAAACTGAGGTGTAGAGTCCATAAGGACTGTATTCATACATGTTATTTATGTATTAGGATTGTATGGTACTTTTCTTTAGCACGTGACTCTTTGGGAGTACCCACTACACACCTGGGAAGGTCACTGTCTGACATTAGTACGCCTGTCTAGACAATCTGAAATCACATGTACACTATATATACGGAAGTATGTGGACACCCCTTCAAATGAGTGGATTCGGGCTATTTCAGCCACACACGTTGTTGACAGGTGTATAACGCCGAGCACACAGCCAGGCAATCTCCATAGACAAACATTGGCAGTAGAATGGCCCGTACTGAAGAGCTCAGTGACTTTCAACGTAGCACTGTCATAGTATGCCACCGTTCCAACAAGTCAGTTCGTCAAATTTCTGCCTTGCTAGAGCTGCCCCGGTCAAATGTAAGTGCTGTTATTGTGAAGTGGAAACGAACAATGGCTCAGCCACGAAGTGGTAGGCCACACAAGCTCACAGAAGGGGACTGCTGAGTGCTGAAGCGCGTAACTCATACAAATCTTCTGTCCTCAGTTGCAACATTCACTACCAATTTCCAAACTGCCTCTGGAAGCAACTTCAGCACAATAACCGTTTGTCGGGAGCTTTATGAAATGGGTTTCCATGGCCGCACGCACACCGCAGATCACCACACGCTATACAGAGCGTCAGCTGGAGTGGTGTAAAGCTCAACAACATTAGACTCCGGAGCAGTGGAAACGTGGTCTCTGGAGTGATGAATCACGTTTTACCATCCCACGTTTTGCCATCACAACCATCCGTGATTGGGAGTGCCATAGGGCGGCGCACAATTGGCCCAGGGTCACCCGGGGTAGGCCATCATTGTAAATAAGAATTTGTTCTTAACTGACTTGCCTCATTAAATCAAGGTTAAAATATTTCGATATATTTTTTAATTCCCCTGTGCACAAAGCGAGGTCCATACAGAATTGCTATGTCGAGATCGGTGTGGATGAACTTGACTGGCCTGCACAGAGCCCTGACCTCAACACCATTGAACACTTTTGGGATGAATTGGAACGCCGACTGCAAGCCAGTTCTAAATCACCCAACATTAGTGCACAACCTCACTAATGACCTTGTGGCTGACTGGAAGCAAGTCCCCGCAGCAATGTTCCAACATCTAGTGGAAGCCTTCGCAGAAGAGTGGAGGCTTTTATAGCAGCAAATGGGGGACCAACTCTATATTAATGCCCATGATCTTGGAATGAGATGTTCGAATGAGCAGGTGTCCACATACTTTTGGTCATGACGTGTATATGCTGCCTCCACTGTGACTGTAGGCCGAGCTAACGATCAGAGACTTGACAGCTCAGACTAGTAATATTCCATGTATGTCTAATCCAACTCAACGGTTTAATTAAAGTTGAGCAAACATGAAATGATTGGGAGAAGTGTATTTGATGAGCACAGCGGTATGTCCTGAGTGGAGGAAGTTGACACTTCATTTAGACACTGATAGTCCAAATACCCACATACTGTAAATAGATTGTCTGACTGTGGTAGGCTATAGTTTCATATTAGGGGATGAGACCTTGATTTACGGTGGAATTAGATAGTGCGAGACAAGCTTGTAAAGCGGAAGGGGAGGTCCGTGTGTGTAGCACAGGCTCAACTGTGGGAGAGGTGGCATTTTTAACAGTTGGCTAAACATAGAGTTGGCATGTATAGAGTAAACACCATGCTCTATCATGTGGGGAGGAACCCAGTGTCTGCTCTATCAATTGTGTTTCTTGTTTTGAACATGACATCTAACTGATTCCAGTGACTCCAGACAGAGTCAGTATATTAAGTTAACATATGTGTTGTTTACATGCTATTTGCACATGTGCGTCATTTGCTTTGCACTTCATGGGGTTTTGATCTTCTAGTAGTGGGTAAGTAGCAGGCTCGTGCAAGCTGGAACCTCTCATAGGACCAGGAGCATATCTCCTGTTTCTGTAGCACGAGGCAGCTTGATGTACAATTACACGCCCTGGAGAGGACACTAGCCTATCACAGGGCCTTACCCCAAATCTCCTTAATGCTGAGTGCAAAGCAGAAACGCAATCGGGTCCTATTTTAACAATCTTTGGTATGGCTCGGCAGGAGATCGAGCTCCCAAACTTCGAATCAAAGGGCGGACACTCTAATCGTAAGGCCACCAAGTTGATCTTCTAGTAGGCCTACCTGTTAACCCGAGACGAACGTTGAACTCTGCTCTAGTGACCCACTGTATATAAGAACTGATTTCGGATCGGCTTAGACTCACGTTCCTGCATTATTGAGGTTCTCCGCTTTGAGTGTCTGTGCTTGTGAGACAATCTCTCTAGTACTAGCCTTACCATTATCATCGATACAATCACCTTAACACTGGACTGTACAGCGTTCAGATGATGTACAATAACTGCAATGGTACTATTAACATCATTGATGACAGGTCTGTGAATTATACAGAACAAAAATATAAACGCAAACATGAAGCATTTTCTAAGATTTTGCTGAGTTACAGATCACAGGAGGAAATCAGGCAATTGAAATAAATTCATTAGGCCCTAATCGCTAGATTTCACATGACTGGGAATACAGATATGCATCTGTTGGTCACAGATACTGTCACACCCTGGTCTTAGTATTTTGTGTTTTCTTTATTTATTTGGTCAGGCCAGGGTGTGACATGGGTTTATTTTGTGTTGTGTTTATGTATGGGGGTTTTTCGTAGGTTTTGGGATTGTGGCTTAGTGGGGTGTTCTAGCAAAGTCTATGGTTGCCTGAGGCGGTTCTCAATCAGAGGCAGGTGATTCTCATTGTCTCTGATTGGGAACCATATTTAGGCAGCCATATTCTTCGAGTGTTTCGTGGGTGATTGTTCCCGTCTCTGTGTTAGTTGTCACCAGAGAGGCTGTATAGGTTTTCACATTCCGTTTGTTGTTTTTGTATTTATCGTGTTTATTCTTCTATTAAACATGTATCGATTTAACCACGCTGCATTTTGGTCCGACTCTCTTTCACCCGAAGAAAGCCGTAACAGATACCTTAAAAAAAAATGGGCCTAAAGATCTGGCTGCGGTATTTTTGTGCATTCAAATTGCTATCAATAAAATGCAAGTGTGTCCGTAGCTTATGCCCATACCATAACCCCACGGTCACCATGGAGCACTCTGTTCACAACCTTAACATCAGAAAACCACTCACCCACATAACGCCATACACATGGTCTGTGGTTGTGAGACCGGTTGGTTGTACTGCCAAATTCTCTAAAACGACATTGGAGGCAACCTATGGTAGAAATGAACATTAAATTATGTGGCAACAGCTCTGGTGGACATTCCTGCAGTCAGCATGCCAATTGCACGCTCCCTCGAGACATCTGTGGCATTGTGTTGTGTGACAAAACTGCACATTTTAGAGTGGCCTTTTATTGTCCCCAGCACAAGGTGCACCTGTGTAATGATCATGCTGTTTAATCGGCTTCTTGATACGGCAAACCTATCAGGTGGATGGATTATCTTGGCAAAGGATAAATGCTCACTAAGAGAGAAGTAAAACAAATTTGTGCACACAATGAGAGAAATAAGATTTTCGTGCATATGGAACATTTCTGGGATCTTTTATTTCAGCTCATGAAACATGGGAACAACACTAACTGTTGCGTTTTTATTTTTGTTCAGTGTATTAAACAAGGTCGCCATCTGCTGGCTATGTTATATTTTGCATGCAGGACATATGCCACTGAGTGGATGAAACTTTGTTGTGCTGGCAGCTGGGAGAGACAGAGGGAGAGAGAGAGAGAGAAAACAGAGACCCAGAAAACCTGAGTCTAGCCTTCTACGGAAAAAGAAGGAACAGCACGTCAGAAATCAGCTCAATGTAATTGAATAATCCATAATAATCCAAACATTCTGTTAGAAGTTCCAATTGGTTCATGCCCTGAGAGCAGGTACATTAAGGACACTGTAGAATGCAACACATTTTCGACAAAATCCCATATTTATTTTTCCTCACAGTTGACACACAAAGATTATCTAGAGAGAATTAGAGAGAATTTCTTCTCATAAAAATAAGCAATCTCCATCACTCAATGGGGACAGCATAAATAAATAAACTGCCATAATTGAGATAAAATGAATCAATCTATTTATACAACAATCTAATCAAGCTTCGACGTCAGAACTTTGTGTCAGAATATATTTAAAAAAAATGTTTTATTTCTTCTGATGCAGGCAGTTATGCAACCAGGGACACAAAGAGATCCATGAGGCAAAGAATATGACTACTGAACACAAGCTATCCTATATGATATGGGGATGTGATGCTTATTTTTTCCTATCATCTTGTTATATTCTTGGCCATAAACTGTCACATGTCAGTGATCTTCTGATGTGTTACTCCTTGGTCTTTTCTGAACCTTACTCCAACCTATTTCACCGTCTTCTATTGGTAAAAACGGTTCGGTTCATCACAGAATGGGAGTGGAAAGAGGGGTTGAGGGGGGGGCGTCACAAGCATCCACAATCCAACCATTGTAGATGTAAACGGCAAATGAATGGTTTTGACCCCCTTTCTCGCAATGAATTTTTCAGTTTCTCACGAGGAAGCGTAAGTATATCGTGGTATTTGTTTGACAGTGTTTATTGTTGTGCCTTTGTAGAGTATTTTTTAATTTAACAGGTGTTAAGTAACGCTCACGGCAACGGTTTTGTGTACATATATAAAAAGGGCTCGATATGAGGAAGAAGGGAAAAAGCGCGAGCTCATTTTTTTCCGTTGGGAGAGATGGAGAGCTGCGTCGCTGTATACAGCCATGTTGTAGACTAGGTTAGCTACTGATTGCACTACAAAGTGAGAATGGCAACGACCACTAGTGTCTTGCTGCAAGGAGGGAAACGATATAGAAGCTCTATTGTAAGTAATCACAGGAAACATGTCGTCTACACAACCACACGTAGCATACGACGTGGTTGTTGCTTGCGGAGATATTCATGCACGTGATTGATTGTTGTTTTCTGGTAACTGTCTTGACACAACTCTTTTATTGTCCTAATGTTGGTGCATGTGGCTTTGAGAGATCATCGTACACTGGACAGTTCCCGACTGGTTTAGCAGCGTAGACAAACTTGCGCTGTTCACTTGCTAGTGGTGCTGAATGCTCAATGTTGACAATGCTTCAGACCAAAATGGTTGTCTCACTTAAAAATATATATTTTTTAAATACAAACGCAGCCTACGTGCTAAAAACGAAGTTACCTTGGTAACTATGTTTATGAACCACCACTATATGATAACAGTCACTAAGTTCATTATACACCAGGTAGGTCAACGGAAGTTTATTCAAATGAAAATGGCCTTGATCAAAACATGGTGCTTGACATTTTTGTTCAATTATGTAAACACCATCCGTAGGTCTTTCAAAGACCTAAGTTGTTCTGCTGAAACGTTGAAATGTCCCTACTATGACAGACCATGACCATCGTATATGTGCCATAAAGAAATACAGCTGGACGTGCATTTGTGGAAACAAACAGACAGAATCCATTAAATCAGAGGAATCGATCCTTCTGTGCATGGTGCTAAAGCGCGGCTCACCGGCCACCGTGAGTAATTGACTGGCCATTAACCACCCAGCGAACCAGTCAGAGGCTGTTAGCGAGAGGAACAGCGAATAGCATCTCCATACGCTTGACATTCCGCTTCGGGGCATAGCCTGTAACAACTGTATCTGGGGGTACTTTGGAGAGTGACGTGTTGACATGAGAGTTTTACTCAGTTTAAGTTATGTGACTAGTAAAGGTTATGCTACTCGTCTTAAGTCTATTTTAGTAAGAAATCAGTTTTGCCTAAAAGTCATGTCTTGGTTTTCTTATTAGACGGATTTCAATTATTTATTTTGATACAGCTGTTTATGGAAACGTTCAAGGTTAAGTGTCTGGTGTCTTGCTTAAAAGGCCTATCACTTAATGTCCCTCCTGAAATCAAGTAGGCTATTTGGAAACTTCTGTTCTCAGACCACTAAGCCCTTCCATTCCAACCGCAATGATGATTTAAGCATGTGCGCATAGCGATATTGAACATTCCCCTTCATTGATCTTTCAAACCTATAGCTTTCTGGAGGCATTGTCACCCATTGCTTTTCAGAGTGCAAGTCAAATCCATTACTGGAGAAGACCGTACAGATAGGCCTGTACAGCACTTGAGGCATGATGAAGCATGGTCTTGGGCTGTTGACAGTGATAATGATGATGATGTAGTCTATTATGTAACATGTTCCACCAGGTCTACTGCAAGAGAGGTTAAGGGTGTGAATTCCAAATAGCACCCTATTCCCTTCTATTCCCTTCCCTTCTACTTTTGGTCAAAATAGTGCACTATAGTGAAAAGGGTGCCATTTGGAATTACTATCCTATATTATGTGGAGGTGAGACACCTCACCCACCACCATTTACACCCTGTTATCAACAGCTAGCCATGTGCAACAATGCCATAATGCTACATTATTTGTTGTGCCTTTTGGCTGTATGATTGTATTGGGTTTATTTTGTTAGGAGCACAGCATTCAATTGGGGCTTGGTGTAATATGAAGGTTGATGGGAAAGATTAGAACTCCAGTCAAACTGTTTTCCCTTTCCCATTGGTGGCTTTCGGTACGTCACCAGGGTGTGTGTCTGACGTATAGATGCTTTTCTGCACAGGGCTGCTGTGGATTAGGTCTCTGGCTCGCTGCACCCCACTGGGACAGCTCTGAGAGATATATATAAATATATATATCTCCTTCCCTCTCTCTCTGTCCTGTCAGAACTAGGTTACTCATCTCCACCTCACAAAGCACATAGGCCACATCTATTCAAGCTTTTGACCCCTCCCCCGAGTACTGGCCTCAGTTCC
Organism: Oncorhynchus tshawytscha; assembly: GCF_018296145.1. NCBI lineage: Eukaryota > Metazoa > Chordata > Actinopteri > Salmoniformes > Salmonidae > Oncorhynchus > Oncorhynchus tshawytscha. The sequence goes on from NC_056455.1 coordinate 5,097,731, forward strand.
CCCTTCACATATAGGATGGTGCCAATCCTCAAGGACACCCTCTATCCCGCCATCCTCCTCCTCGCTCTCCCCCTTTCCTTTTTTTTGTTGCTCCATCTCTACATTCCTTAAGACATTGTTTTCCTTCCATTTGTTTGTCTTTGCCAGGACCATGCACATTCTAAGGGCTTGATTCAATCCGTAGCGCTGAAGACGTGCGCTACAGCGCGATAGAAATGTAAAGGCAACGTTTCTGCGTTCGCAGAGACTGTATTCATGGTAAAGGCTGCAGATGTTAGCTCAATCGGAAATTGCCTTTAAAGCTAGTTGATGCATCCATTTATTTCTTTTTTTTTTAAACTTATAAATGCATTTTATATACTCATTGATTCTTGAAGACTATAACTTGTCTCATGAGCTTAGTTCAACTGTCGTAACCCATCAGAACCCAAAATATAAGCTTGTTTTACTCCCAACATTTATAAACAATGTAAATCAACACTCTATATCCTCAAAACGTGCATCCTTAGCTGTGTGTATGAATTTGAGAGTGGTTACATTTCTTCAGGCCATCCATCAGTTTATTACCAAATCAGAGGTGACTGCTTTGTTATCGTTTAAATGAAGGACTCCAGCTTTAAAGTATCCACTGCCAGTCCTGTACCTTTTTAAGTGTCAACCTTCGGTGTCATTCTGCCTACACTGAAGTGGCCATTATGATAGATGCAGCCATCCATCTTACAAGTATTTGACCTGAGTACAAGATAAGCAGTAAGGATATGACCAATTTACCAGAGCGGAGTTCAACGTTCATCTGGGGATTACGTGTGGGCCTGCCTGAAGACCAACTCACTGGCCTTGTGGTCAGAGTGTCCACCCTGAGATTGAAAGAAGGTAAAAATGGCACCCGATCTCTGCGTCTGCTTGGCACTCAGCATTAAGGAGATTGAGGGTAAGGCCCTGCCATAGTCTAAGCGTCCTGTCCGGTGGGTGTACTTGTACATCAAGCTTCCTCACGCTACAGAAACTGGAAATAGGCTCCTGCATCTATGAGCCGTTCTGGCTCACTCGTGCAAGGCTACTTACTTACATATAACAAACAAATGAAGCACTGAAGCGTACTATGACGCTAAACCATTGCAGTAGCTGGTTTACAGAAGCATTGTGCTAAGCTAAAACTGAACCAAAGCTTAGAAGCATATTGAATCTCTACAGCACATTGGGCTAAGCTAGTGTTAGCTCGGGGCATCCATTCTGGCTGATATCCGGAACATTAAAATATGAATTAGCCATGTGACATTGACATATGGGCTTGTTCTGATTGGCCCTGGGGTGAATGGGCTTGCTAAGCAGCTCGTGTTTCACTGTAGCTAATTTGTCCTCTGCTTTCTGAACAGAGAGAGGATGTGTGTGTGCAGTGTGAGTCAGTGAGTTGATGCATGTGTGGGTTTGTGTGTAGGTGTTAGTAAATGCATGTGTGTGCGTACTGTGTGTGTGTGTGTGTGTGTGTGGTGTTAGTAAAGGAAAGATGCTCGACCCTTCTCGGCAGAAGTAGAACTGTCTTTAGGCTCCAGTCCAGGTAGAAATGCAAAACCATTTGCAACCAAAGGAGACTTGGAAAAGAGGAAAATTGGCAGAGGTGCATATTTCAATGGATCCACATGCATAGAGGCACAAATGTAAACAGGTACATGGGGGACGGGTCCACAGAAAAGTTAGGATATCCCCGACTTAAAACTTTGCAACTCGCACACTGTCAAGTGTCTTGATATTCTGTATATCACAAACAACTCTTTACTCCCGCCTCAGATTAAAAAACCTTGAACAAACAACACCCCATTCATAAGACTTTATTGTGATGCTCTGTTGTACAGTAGATCTGGTGTACAGTAGATCTAACCAACTCATTAATCCAGTTGTCATCCGTCTTGCACCCATCCAGCTGTCTCCTCCCTCGGGCGATGAAGATGCGCTAGAGACTCAAACAGTGGCGGGTTGGTAGGGAGCGTTTGCCGCTTGGTTGCATAAACATTGTGCTATAGAGGCCAATCTGCCATTGAAACAAGGACAAAGTGGGCACCCCCGCCTCTGGTTTGTTAAAAGGCTGAAAGATGAGGCTGGTGAAATGTAACCACTCAAAACTTCTATCAAATGCAAACGTTTTAACCATGTTTTGTGGCTATACAGTGTTTGTTTACATTTACCATGTTTAAAAACATTGGAGTGAAACGCATTTAGAATTGCTGTTCCAATGGGGTACGACAGTTGAACTAAGCTCATGAGACATTTATTAGTTCTATTCTTCAAGAATCAAGGGGTCTGTGCTGAGTGGACAGAACATTAGGAACACCTATCTAATTTTGAGTTGCACCCCCTTTTGCCCTCATAACAGCTCCAATTCGACGGGGCGTGGACTCTACAAGGTGTCGAAATTGTTCAACAGGGATGCCGACCCCATGTGTACTCCAATGCTTCCCACAGTTGTGTCAAGTTGGCAGGATGTCCTTCGGGTGGTGAACCATTCTTGATACACACAGGAAACTGTTGAGTGTGGAAAAGCCCAGCAGCGTTGCAGTTCCCGACACACTCGAACCGGTGTGCCTGGCACCTCCTACCGTGCCCCGTTCAAAGGCACTTAAATATTTTTCGTCTTGCCCATTCACCCTCTGAACGGCACACATACCACAATCCACGTCTTACTTGTCTCAAGGCTGAAAAATCCTTCTTCAACCCGTCCCCTTCATCTACATTGAATGAAGTGGATTTAACACGTGACGTCAATATTGGACCCCACCTGGATTCACCCGGTCAGTCTGTGTCGTGGTGAGAGCCAGTGTTCCTAATGTTTTGTACACGGAGTGTGTATCGTTGATTCCTACGTTCAAAAATGCATGTTGCAACTGCAGAGTTGCCCCTTCAACTGGAAAAACGGCTCGTCTCCAACGGGCGAATCTCGTGGGCATTACACAGGATGGAACGGCACCAGCCACCTGGAGCATTGTGGCAGCTGCAGTTCCCGACCTCCAGGGACAAGGGTGGTTAGGTGGGGAAACAACTGGTTTATATCTGTTAACATGGTTTCAATGCAATCCAATACAACTTGTGTTATTATTCATCCCAGAAGGGGCAATTGTGCTGGGAAAGACATTGTAAAATAAGATCCCAGATTGGTTTCTAGTGGGGGGGGTATATATTGATGTCAGTGGAGGGTTGTTGACCATGTGGGTACTCAGAAAGTGACTCTAGGGCACGTTGAAACACATGGTTCACTGTGGTATTCCTGTGTGAAGTCTGAGCTGGAGGGCCTTACTTTCATTGGGCTGTTTTTCCGTATCTATTCATGCCTCTGCAACGGAGATGTTGAATGATGTCGAATCCGAAATTGAGAGATGCAGCTGGCAGAACAAACAACATCAAAAGAGCACCACTCTCTCGGGTCTCCTGTAATTGTAAAAATAAGAGCCAAGCTGAGCTTAACAGACTATGATTCAGCCCAGCAGCCTTTGCAGGCCAGGGGATTTCAGCATGATTATGTGTATGCATAATGTATATTTGTTTTGTTTATGTATTTGTTTTTGGAGAGGGGAAGGGGAAAATAGTTCAGGGGAATATACATACATTTTCGATATGGATACTTTGATATTGAATATATTATCGTTACAGCAGTGGCCACCTTAATGTGTTTCAGACCGGGAAACCTTCCACATACACAAGCGATGGCTGTCTGTACGTGTGACAGTTGGTTTGGCCTAGATCTAGGCTACAGCAGCCAATGACGCATCTATACATCTCTTTAGTTGAGTATTCCAGATTTCCCAACTGAGTAGGGAGGGGGAGCACTCGAAGACACAAGGTGTTTTTTTAATGTTTCAGGATGTGGGATGGTATAACGTTCATGGCAACAGCCAACCAGATTTAAACGGTGGCAGATGGAGCAGGCGATGTGTAACCTAGACTGCGGACAGACTGCTTGGGCAGGGTTGGCACACGACCCCTCTATATGCCCTGTCGGCCATGGCTCTCACTCACACCAGAGCTGCGCCAGGGCCCGTCGCTCTGCCATTTGAGCCTCGTTAGCGCCACCTGCTGCGAGAAGGAGAGTGGCTGGCAGAGAGAGGCTAGCGCCGGAACGACCACGGCCTTCTGTTCCCTCGGAAGGCCTGGGGACCGTAGTGTGTGTTCACTGAACTGGAAGAGGCCTTATGGGTGGTGCAGCTGCCCTGTTCCCTTCATGCTGCTATGAAGTGATATCCTTCCGGTTATCCTAGCCTTCTATGCTAGAGGGCGCTGTGGTCTGTTTACAAGTCATCTGACATTAGTTACAGTGTTGTTTGACGTTGTTGAAGTGATTGTTCTTCACTCCAAAATCCCAGTTTTATAGGATACTTTGAGACTTGAAATGTGTCAACGCAATCTGTTGTGTGTGTGTGTGTGTAGATCCACCTATACATCTCAGTCCCACATGAATGGGAAAGAAGAGAGCATTTTCTGGTAAAAAAATCCCAAATAGTTTCCAAATGACACCCATTTAGGAAACAGACAGACTGTTCTGCTTTGACTGTGGGTATTGCATTTCATAACGTCAGTATTACAGAATGACTGGCTCTAATGACTTAACCTCCTTCCTGTGTTCCCCCTCAGGTAGCCACTGATCTGCCTAAGCGATGGAGTCTCTCTTCGGGGGCGAGCTGGGCCTCCTGGGCGGGGGCGAGGGGCTGAGGGATGACGGCTGCGGCTTGGGGTCGGGGGTCAACTGGTCGTGCTCACCCATCCAAGACGACATGTATCCCTCCCACTTCGCCCTGGCCGCCGCATACCATGACATCAAGACGCGATTGGCCAGCCTGGAGCGAGAGAACAGCAGCATCAAGAGGAAGCTGAAGAACTATGAGGTCAAGGTAGGTTGACTGATCCGTTCATCACAGAGGCTACGTCCCAAATTGCACCATATTCCCTTTATACTGCTCAACTTTAAAGGGAAGCCCTTACGGCCCTGGTCAAAAAGGTGTCCCCTCTTAAAGGGATAGTTCTGGATTTTGGCCCTTTATCTACTTCCCCAGAGTCAGATTAACTCTGGATACCATTTTGATGTGTCCGAGTCCAGAATGAAAGAAGTTGGAGGTAGTTTCACGAAGAAAATAATAACTAGCCTAGCAAAGACTAGTTATTTCCATAGGCTTCGTCATTGCGCTAATGCTAGTTAATAAGTGTGATAACGCTAGTTAGCAATTGTGCAAATGCTAGATAGCAACTTTCTTCAAACTGCATGCAGATACATACAAACGGTATCCACGAGTGCATCCGACTCTGGCGACGTAGCTGGAGCTCCATTGCCAAAATCCCAAACTATCCCTTTAAAAGGGGTATCACTGATTTTACATGACTGAATTGGTAGAAGCTATTCTATGGAACCGGTGCTTTCGCCTATGCAACGGCGTTAGATCAGTGTGTACTCCCAGGAGAGGAGGAAGGAAGGGTTGATTTTCAAAGTACTGAAACAATCAGGCGTACCTGAATGAGGCCATTATTCAGTTGAAACTCACAGTGGAAAAGCTTATGTTATTTTCTAACCTCTAATAATGATAATCTGGCCTTGACCTGCGCTGGTGTACTCTTTTTTTCTCCATCTACTTTTGCTTTTTCCATCTCCTATGTTTTGGGCTGTGACACACCTTGTCCTATTCTCACCGTCTTCCTTTGATCTCCTTTCTTTCTCACCTACTCATCTCATTTGCCTCCTCTGTCCTTCTCTTGTTCCTCTTCTCTCCTTCAGTTCCCTATGATCAGTGAGTTTGAGGAGGAGAGGACCCTACAGTGCTGCTCCTGTGAACCCAAGGAGACCAGCCTACTGCAGTCAGAGACCACCAACCTGCAACAGAGAGTCAACTCCCTCACACAGGAGGTAAGACATGGAGGAAGAGAGAGGAGGGGAGATGAAGGAGACAGAAGAGAGATGAGCTTGAAGAGGGAGAGAAGAGAGAAGGGAGAGAAGAAGGGAGAGAAGAGGGGAGAGGGAGGAGACAAGAGAAGGGAGGGTGGTAAGAGTTAAGAGGGGGAGGGAGAGGTAGGAAAAGAGGGAGTAGAGGAGAAAGGAGGGGGAGGGGTGGAAGGAACTGCACATCGAACACATTTTTCTTTCTCCTACACTTTTCCCTTTGAAAATGTCCACCTTTCCCTCAGCTCCAGAAGAGTAAAGAGCGAGAGGAGAGGCTGGAGGATGTGATTCAGGCCTATGAGAAGATCCACATGGAGAAGAGTAACGTTCAGAGAGACCTGGACAAGATGGTGAGAAACAGTGGGAAACAGTGTCCCCTTCTGGACACCATGAGTAGTACTGGTAGAGTGATGGGGGAGGGGACAGTATTATGGGCTAAGGCATTGTAATAAAATCCAATCCTTTACATACAAATTAATGCAAACACTATTTTTGACCATCAGTTTTCTATCAGCAATGTGCCTCAGAGGTGTGTGTGAGAGAGATTGTTCCGCTACCTGTACACACCCTACACCCGTGTGTGTGTGTATACACACCCTACACCCGTGTGTGTGTGTATACACACCCTACACCCGTGTGTGTGTGTATACACACCCTACACCCGTGTGTGTGTGTATACACACCCTACACCCGTGTGTGTGTGTATACACACCCTACATCCGTGTGTGTGTGTATACACCCGTGTGTGTGTGTACACACCCGTGTGTGTGTGTACACACCCGTGTGTGTGTGTGTACACCCCCGTGTGTGTGTGTGTGTGTGTGTACACACCCGGGTGTGTGTGTGTGTGTGTGCACACCCGTGTGTGTGTGTGTGTACACACCCGTGTGTGTGTGTGTGTACACACCCATGTGTGTGTGTGTGTGTACACCCCGTGTGTGTGTGTGTACACCCCCGTGTGTGTGTACACCCCCCGTGTGTGTACACCCCGTGTGTGTTGTGTGTGTACACCCCCGTGTGTGTGTGTGTACACCCCGTGTGTGTGTGTGTGTGTACACCCCCGTGTGTGTGTGTGTGTGTGTGTACACCCCCATGTGTGTGTGTGTGTGTACACCCCCTGTGTGTGTGTGTGTGTGTGTGTACACCCCCGTGTGTGTGTGTGTGTGTGTGTGTGTGTGTGTGTGTACACCCCGTGTGTGTGTGTGTGTGTGTGTGTACACCCCCGTGTGTGTGTGTGTGTGTGTGTGTGTGTGTGTACACCCCGTGTGTGTGTGTACACCCCCCCGTGTGTGTGTGTGTACACCCCCCGTGTGTGTGTGTGTGTGTACCCCCGTGTGTGTGTGTGTGTGTGTGTACACCCCCGTGTGTGTGTGTGTACACCCCCGTGTGTGTGTGTGTGTGTACACCCCGTGTGTGTGTGTGTGTGTACACCCCGTGTGTGTGTGTGTGTGTGTACACCCCCGTGTGTGTGTGTGTGTGTACACCCCGTGTGTGTGTGTGTGTGTGTGTGTACACCCGTGTGTGTGTGTGTGTGTGTGTACACCCCCGTGTGTGTGTGTGTGTGTACACCCGTGTGTGTGTGTGTGTGTGTGTGTACCCGTGTGTGTGTGTGTGTGTGTGTGTACCCGTGTGTGTGTGTGTGTGTGTGTGTGTACCCCGTGTGTGTGTGTGTGTGTGTGTGTGTGTGTGTGTGTGTACCCCGTGTGTGTGTGTGTGTGTGTGTACCCCCGTGTGTGTGTGTGTGTGTACCCCCGTGTGTGTGTGTGTGTGTGTGTGTGTGTGTGTGTGTGTACACCCCGTGTGTGTGTGTGTGTACACCCCCCCGTGTGTGTGTGTGTACACCCCACCCGTGTGTGTGTGTGTGTACACCCCACCCGTGTGTGTGTGTGTGTCTACACCCGTGTGTGTGTGTGTGTCTACACCCGTGTGTGTGTGTGTGTGTGTGTGTGTACACCCGCCGTGCGTGCGTGCGTGTGTACACCCGCACCCGCGCGTGCGTGTGTGTGCGCCCGTGCACCCGCGTGTGCGTGCGTGTACACCCTACACCCGCGTGTGCGTGCGTGTGTACACCCTACACCCGCGCGTGCGTGCGTGTGTGCGTGTGTGTGTGTGTGTACACCCTACACCCGCGCGTGCGTGTGTGTGTGTGTGTACACCCGCGCGTGCGTGTGTGTGTGTACCCTACACCCGCGCGTGCGTGCGTGTGTGTGTACACCCGCGTGCGTGCGTGTGTGTGTGTACACCCGCGCGTGCGTGTGTGTGTGTGCACACCCCTACACCCGCGCGTGCGTGTGTGTGTGTGTGTACACCCTACGCGTGCGTGCGTGCGTGTGTGCACACCCTACACCCGCGCGTGCGTGTGTGTGTGCACACCCGCACCCGGCGTGTGTGTGTGTACACCCTACACGTGCGTGTGTGTGTACACCCGCCGTGTGTGTGTGTGTACACCCGCGCGTGCGTGGGTGTGCGTGCACACCCACCCGCGTGCGTGCGTGGGTGTGCGTGTGTACGCGTGCGTGTGTGTGTGCGTGTGCACGCGTGCGTGTGTGTGTGCGTGTGTACGCGTGCGTGTGTGTGCGTGTGTACGCGTGCGTGTGTGTGCGTGTGTACGCGTGCGTGTGTGTGCGTGTGCACGCGTGCGTGTGCGTGTGTACACCCTACACCCGCGCGTGCGTGTGTGTACACCCTACACCCGCGCGTGCGTGTGTGTACACCCTACACCCGCGCGTGCGTGTGTGTACACCCTACACCCGCGCGTGCGTGTGTGTACACCCTACACCCGCGCGTGCGTGTGTGTACACCCTACACCCGCGCGTGCGTGTGTGTGCACCCTACACCCGCGCGTGCGTGTGTGTGTACACCCTACACCCGCGCGTGCGTGTGTGTACACCCTACACCTGCGCGTGCGTGTGTGTACACCCTACACCTGCGCGTGCGTGTGTGCACACCCCTACACCTGCGCGTGCGTGTGTGCACACCCTACACCTGCGCGTGCGTGTGTGTACACCCCTACACCTGCGCGTGCGTGTGTGTGTACACCCTACACCTGCGCGTGCGTGTGTGTGTGCACACCCTACACCTGCGTGCGTGTGTGTACACCCTACACCCGCGCGTGCACACCCTACACCCGCGCGCGTGCGTGTGTGTACACCCTACACCCGCGCGCGTGCACGTACACCCGCACACCCCACACCCGCGCGTGTACACCCCTGCACCCTGTGTGTACACCCTACACCCGCGCGTGCGTGTGTGTACACCCTACACCCGCGCGTGCGTGTACACCCCTACACCCGCGCGTGCGTGTACACCCTACACCCGCGCGTGCGTGTACACCCTACACCCGCGCGTGCGTGTACACCCTACACCCGCGCGTGCGTGTGTGTGCACACCCTACACCCGCGCGTGCGTGTGTGTGTACACCCTACACCCGCGCGTGCGTGTGTGTACACCCTACACCCTACACCCGCGCGTGCGTGCACACCCTACACCCGCGCGTGCGTGTACACCCTACACCCGCGCGTGTACCCCCTACACCCGCGCGTGTACGCGCGTGTGTACACCCTACACCCGCGTGTGTACACCCTACACCCGCGCGTGCGTGTGTACACCCCCTACACCCGCGCGTGCGTGTGTGTACACCCTACACCCTACACCCGCGTGCGTGTGTACACCCTACACCCGCGCGCGTGCGTACACCCGCGCGCGTGTGTACCCCTACACCCGCGCGCGTGTACACCCTACACCCGCGCGTGCGTGTGTACACCCTACACCCGCGCGTGCGTGTGTGTACACCCTGTACACCCTACACCCGCGCGCGTGTGCGTGTGTGTACACACCCGCGCGTACACCACCCGCGTGCGTGTGTGTGTACACCCTACACCCGCGTGCGCGTGTACACCCCTACACCCGCGTGTGTGCACCCTACACCCGCGCGTGTGTACACCCTACACCCGCGCACCCGTGCGCGCGTGTACACCCCTACACCCGCGCGTGTGTACACCCTACACCCGCACACCCTACACCCGCGCGTGTACACCCTACACCCGCGCGCGTGTGTACACCCGTGTACACCCCTACACCCGCGCGTGTACACCCCTGCGTGTGTGTGTACACCCTACACCCGCGCGTGCGTGTACACCCTACACCCGCGCGTGCGTGTACACCCTACACCCGCGCGTGCGTGTACACCCTACACCCGCGCGTGCGTGTACACCCTACACCCGCGCGTGCGTGTACACCCTACACCCGCGTGTGTGTGTGGGTGTGTGTACACCCGCGCGTGTGTGTAGAAAATGTGCATTCACGTGTGTATGCTCTCTATCAGACAACACTAGCAGAACAGCATATGGAGCGTATCTGTGGTCTGGAGTCAGCTCTGAGGCAGAGGGAGGGGTCCCTGCAGAAACTCAGTGCTCAGCTGCACAGCAAGAACATTCATTACCTACAGCTACACACCAGTCTGGACGTGCCTCGCGGTGAGTGTGTGTGTGTGTGTGTATGTATGTATGTATGTTTGAGTGAGTGCGGGTGTGTATGTTTCTTACTGTGCCTGGATGTGTGCTACAGAGCGGAACGGGCGGGGTCCGACCCTGCAGAGCTCTCGTAGTCTGGACGCCGTGTCCGACCTGAAGCTGCAGCGGTTGGAGGCGGAGCTAGAAGGGGCACAGCAGCAGGCCCAGGGTGCGTGTCAGAGAGAGAAGGAGATGAAGGAGGAGCTACAGAGGCTGCAGGCAGAGATCAGACAGCTGCAGCAGAATGTACAGAGACAGGTCAGATAGTGACACACAGGAGGCTGGTGGGACCTTACTAGGGGAGGACGGTCTCTTGGTAATGGCTGGAGCGGAGACAGTGGAATGGTATCAAATGCATCAAACACATGGTTTCCATTACGTTTGCTCCGTTTCAGTCCATTATTATGAGCCATCCTCCGCTCAACAGCCTCCACTGACACACATCTGTCTCTGTCCAGCAGGAGGTGACCACACCCTGTGAGCACTGTGACATGGAATGGATAAAGAAGGCAGGAGATGAACAGTGAGCGACAGCTGCCCCATCTAATACTCCGGCCATGTAGCTATTGTCAATAGAATAACCAAGTCGGTGACCCAAAATGGAACACTATTCCCTATTTAGTGCACTACATTTGACAAGGGCCACATAGGGTGTGGTGGCCTATTTATGGAATAGGGTGCCATTTTGGACGCAGTCCTAACATTGAGAGATGATCAACTATTGTCCCTCCTTTGCAGGGTGAACCTGGCGTTGGCCTACACTGAGCTGACAGAGGAGCTGGTGCGTGTGAGAGGTCTGGCTGTCAAACAGACTGAGATCCTCAGGAAGGCATCCCACGAGCAGATGGGTTAGTAGAAAACACAAAAATTGTTCTCCATATTGATGTTGAATGGAGTATAATTGCAAAAATGACCAATGAGGGTGCCAATAAGGACACTAATGTAATAACAATAAATGCGATTTAGTGGATGCGTTTACCCAAAGTGACTTAGTCACGTGTGCATACGTTTTACGTACTGGTGGTCCCGGGAATTGAACCCACTATCCTGGTGTTGCAAGCTCCATACTCTATCAGTTGGGCTACAGAGGTAGCAATGGACTATAATAACCATCCCATTCTCTCTCCTCCAGTCCTGAGACACTCCCCAGCCCCCCAGCGTCGCTCCCCGGCCTCCCAACGCCCCTCCCCAGACCGCCTCCACCCCTCTCCTCCCCTCTCACCTTCCTCACCCCCTTCTGGCCCTGCATCCTACTCCCCAACTGGCCTCTCTTACTCCCCCACCGGCCCAGCCTCCTACTCCTGCCGGCCAACCAGCCAACGGCTGCGTGCCCGCTTCCAGGGGCGCCGCAGCTACTCGGAGGTGGCAGACTCGTCTGCCCACCAGAGGCCCCCCCCCAGGCTGCTCCGTGACTCAGTCTCCACACTGCCCAAGCCCAAGAACATGGGGGAGTCTGGGGCTTATTCCCGCCCGCCCAGGATTTCCCTGGTGGGGCTTCCCCGGCCGGCCTCGGCCCGTGGAGCTGTAGGTGCTGGTGGAGGGGGAGGAGGTGGTGGCAGCAGCCTGAGCAGTAGCCCCCACCACCATGCCCTGGAGCTGGGCTTCCCTCTAGCTGCAGAGGTACACACCATATTTGTATTTACACTACCATTCAAAAGCTTGGGGTCACTTAGAAATGTCCTTGTTTTTGAATGAAAAGCATTTTTTGTCCATTGAAATATAAAATACAGAATAAATGTAAATTACTATTGTAGCTGGAAAGTGCAGATTTTTTATGGAATACCTATGTAGGTGTACAGAAGCCCATTATCAGCAACCATCACTCCTGTGTTTCAATGGCACGTTGTGTTAGTCTTAAAATAAAATGATAATCTTGGATTAGCGAATTGATCATTAGAAAACCCTTTTGCAATTATGTTAGCACAGCTAAAACTGTTAATAATTGCATAAGGGTTTTCTAATGATCAATTAGCCTTTTAAAATTATAAACTTGGATTAGCTAACAATATGCCATAGGAACACAGGAGTGAGGAATGCTGACAATCGACCTATGTAGATATTCCATTACAAATCTGCCGTTTCCAGCTACAATAGTCATTTATGTCTACAATGTATTTCTGATCAATTTGATGTTATTTTAAAATGGACAAAAAAAGTGCTTTTCTTTCAAAAACAAGGAAATGTCTAAGTGACCCTGAACTTTTGAACGGTAGTGTATTTATTTTAAGATAAATGTATAAAAATAAGGTTAACCGCACCACCACCACCCGTTTTAATGACAGTTTTCTTAGGGAATAACATTGTAAAACATTAAAATAACAATGTTACTCCCTATTCCATCCAGGGGCGTCACTTCTGTCGTCTGAAGGAACCCCCGGCCCCCACCCCACAGGTCACCCCGCCCCAGTCGTCTGACGATGAGGAGTGGAGGTGCCCATCCCCGGTCTCCAGTCCTCCCAGGACACTGGGGGCCATGGGGGTAAGCTCACGGGAACCCCCTCCCTGCCCTTCCTTCTTGGCCCTAAAGGATCCGGCTACCCTCGCCTGCCACCTTCCAGGGTACCTGAACGCAGACCACGCCCAGTCCTGGCCCTCCATCAATGTGAGTTGTTGCTGCTCGAGTTCAGAGCTCAGTAGTGTATCCCAATAGCAGTAATAAGAGCTTCCTTACGTGACATGCAAATAGAAAACTGGTTATTTTAGTCATTACAATGAGTACATTTAGTGTTTACCTTCGAGTTGAGCTGTTTACGCAGTTTTGTGATTGGCTGCCTGCAGTTGTGGATGGAGACGGAGGAGAACGATGCCCGGAGCTGCCCTCTGTGTCAGCTGACCTTCCCCACTGGTTACCCCGACGACGCCCTCATCAAACACATCGACACGCACCTGGAGAACAGCAAGATCTAAACCCCCCCCAAGACACAGATCAACTTACCCTGCCAAATTCTAACCTAAACCATGATCAGGAAAATCCATTGCAGATCCCCTTTGCAATATGACACTCTAGGGCAGACTGCATCCACTGAATCATCCATCTACATTTAGATGTGATACTAGTCGTTTTCTAAACCGGAAAGTTTCCTAACCTCTGTATTTGACCATGTTAGTTTAGGGCTATAACAAGGGCCAGTGCTGTTTCTGAATGCTCCCCCTCTCTCCCATGTTATCAGGTATGGTCTTTGACATGGTTACCTCACACGGTTTTTAAAACCCATCAATAATGGGTCACAGCCCAACTACATGCTTTTATCACAAAGTTTACACTGTCAAACCAGAATGAACTCGTCACCCAGACTTTAAGGGCATATTCATAAACAGAGGTACACAGCACTTTTTACAATTTAGTTCTAATGGAACTTGAATAGTTTTCGCGGAGATTCAAGAACAATCTTTAAAACATCTCACGTGTCTCTGTAAAATGTAATGAAGTTAAGGGTGACAGAGGGGTCGGTGATAATAGCTAGAAATAGTTGAGCTATGGCAGTGTGTCGAGGGCCCTAAAACAGTGATAGGAGGGCCCACTATAGGTACCTCGTAAGAAACTCCTTTATATATATATTGACATTCAGGGATTTATGATATTGTACCACAGTGATTAAAACTAGGGCAAATAACAGTCTGAAGATGTTCTGGTTTGTAGGCGCTGTACAGTGATTCCAGGCTGATGTTCTCCGTGGATGATTTGTGAATCTCAGAATACGGACACTTTATTTGCAGTCATCTCCGGTACTTGCCTACAGGTTGTTAACACAATTCACAGCAACACATTTAAAACCTACCGGACAGGAATTTGACAGATACACAACACAATTACCAGAACATCAGCTGATTTCTCAACTCAGCCAATTCGGAAATTTGCACAGCAATCAATATGATCCAAAGACACTGGATGGGGATCTACCATCAGTACATTGTCTTACCTCAGATCTTTTGGTACTTATCAGTTGAGGGACAAGTGTCGCGCAAGAGTGACGCCACCCGTCGAAAGACAATGCCATTAGTATAGATACCATAGAAGGTAACACTGCAATCAACCACAATAAAATAAAATAAATTAAATGCTGGATCGCTTCTAGAGGAAGACCAAGAGACTCTGCCAATGAGACGGAACAGTACTGAGATACAGGAGTGGAATCAGAGCTGAAGGAACGACATTTGAAAATGGAATGAACCCATGTGTTCACATTGAATTCCAAGACACTACAGTATTCCTTTTGCAAATCTTTTTTTCCCCCTTCCCCTTCCGTAGAATCATGGAGGCTTAGTTCTCTCTTTATAGTCATCTTTCGGGATTTCTGTAACGCAAATAATAAAAAAACAGTGGTATACCTGGTTGAACCTTAGCTTAACTCAGCCTTCAATGACTGGTTTGTTAAACAGCAACTGGTTGGACTGAGTTCCACATGGGTTCCACATTCAAGTCATTATAGACGTAAACTCATAGGGGAATATGTTGAATATCGATCTATAGGCATTTTACATTCCCTGCATTGGGCAATAGTAAAATAGATTATTCCAGTTAAACAACTGCTTACAATAGCTGTGATACTCAGTTTCAAAGATGCACATTTTTTTTTTTTAGTTTAGTATTTATTTGGTAATAGATTAGAAAAACAATTCATTTCCGCTATAGCCCTCCCATTGTTTTTACACTGAAATGTAACAGCGGTTCTCTTTTCCGCAAAACCCACTGTTGAAACAGCCATAAAAAGGACTTCACAGTATCAACCTAAATCAAGGTTGAAAAGATAACCCTCAAAAGCATTAAAACATCAATGAAAACAACTTTTTTTTAAAGAAAAGAAAACGACCCCTGTTCTCTTTAAAACGGGCGAGGAAGGAGATGAATGGGAGGCGTTCAGTGACACATACCAATGTGTCATTTAAAACAAGATGTAAAGTACAACATGATTACCTAAATATACAAAAACAAAGTAAGACCATCGAGAGTGGAAGAGCCATAAAACCCCATTAATCCACAGCAGTCTTAAAAACAATCCCCTGCCCTGGTTATTTCCCCTTTATAGGAGTGAGCATTTGATATCACAAACTGATTTAAATTAATCTGCATATATACGTCAATAAGTGCTTAAATATATAGACATCTTACATAGACAAAAGCATCATGCATCTCTATAACATGCACGGTAACATTATTCAAAATGCTATGTTGGATCTCCGACCACTAATGCGGCAAACTTGGCAGTTAAAAATGCATGAACCAACTTCAAAATCGGGTTATTTTCAAGGCAGTTTACATTTGCGGACACCAGAGCAGTTACTGGGGGTGTGGAGGATTGGCATCAAATGTGGGAACATCAGACTTGAAGGAAAAGATCCAAAGTAGTCCTCATCTACTCCACGTTGACATTTCCTCTCTCCATGGCAGACAGTCACCCTGGAATGAATCATCCATGCAGCCAAAACTCCCTTATCCTCTTCCTTAGTGGAACTTTAGTATCTACGTTCAATAGTCTCATTGGGCTCTAATAGTCTATGGTGGAGCCAAAATGACACGAGGCTCTGCCAGGTCTACTCAACACCACAGATCCAAGTTCTTGGTGTTGGCGAAGCCTGGCTGATCACGGATCTTCCAGTAGGTTCCGTTGCTCAGCCAGCTCTCATTCCCTGCCGCATCCAGCTCTTTCCTGAAGGAGGGAAGAGTATATTTACTTTCTAGTGTGAGGTTACCTTTAAAAAGGGGCATCAATAGAGGCCTTCAAGGAAGCACAAACACTGCATGAACGCACAATGTCACATCAGCAGTCACCAACTCAAGTCCTGGAAAAGCTACAGGTGCAGGCTTTTACTCCAACCCTGCCCTAACACCCGATTCAGCTAATCATAAAGACCCTGGGATAGTGGTGTTGGTTACCATCGCCTTGCCATTTCGACAATAAATGCTCTTTGACCGCGTAAGGCAGGAAGGGACGGTTGGCGAGACTCACCTGAAGAAACGAGGCACGTGCTCCTCTCCCTTCTTGGCCAGCTCTTTTCGTCGCTCCCTCTGTTTCTGCTCGACTTCCTCCTTCTTACTGTCAGCCCCGGCTACATCTCCCTCCTCCAGGATCCTACAGGGAAAGAACAGTGGAGAGATAAAGCGCTTCAGCTGCATGAAAGAACCTAAGGCGTTAGCCGGGTCAAATGTATGTAACGTGCCTTCGCACGCTGCCACATCGGATGTGGCATCGCATCAATGCGCAACACAGCTCCCCTCAGTGGGGTCACTGAACGATACCACCTACATGACCTACTGAACAGGACCCAGAGTTCTTCCTGGTTATATCGCATTCATGAAGTATTCCTATCCCTACTTCCAACGCATTTGACAAATCTAATTATGTGCACATGGCCAAACATCCTCTATGTATGCATTACTGAGCAGGCTGGGTGGTGGTCTCACCTCTGGTCTGGCCTATAGCGGGTGTCTGAGGGAGGCAGGACCTTCTTCAGCTCAGGGGTCAGCTCATTGAGCTCCCTGGCGTAGCGACTGAAGCCGTAGTACTGGAAGTGGTCATCAGCCTGAGGGTCTGGAGATGGGAGAAGCAGGGTACTGTGTGAGGCGATACATAGTGCTGGTACTATATAGAGTGGATTACGGACTCAGGGATTGAGGGAGAACATCCATAGTCTTGCACAGAGGATCAAGATCGAAGACAGAATTCACAGAAATAGTATGGGATTAGGGAAAATATAATAGGCACAATGGTGTGGATGACACACTTCTATAGGATAAACTATAATATCAATTTTGGATTAGAGATTATCGTACATAGCAGATAAGGGATTAATCGGATAATAGCAGTACTCACTGGGCTTCCAGATGCACTTTGGGTTAGGCAGGGTGTCACAGAAGATGCCTTCGTGCCACAGCCCACCGAACCGGTGGACCACCTCTCCTGCTTGGTTCAGAACCTGGCCCTGCACCTCATTCTTACTCGTCTCTGAAGTCCAGTAGCGGGACTGAGGGAGAGAGCAATGTCAACTTAGTAGGTACTACCATATGTAAAACTTTGGAAATGTCAAATGTCTAGACCCCATTTAAACGTTTGACCATTTATTTGATTCATTATGGGTCCCATTATGGGGTTATTCTTCAATTGAGCTTTATGTTCTGTGGGCACCAGGCAAAAGTCTCACCTTGACGAAGGAGATCTTGCAGGTGCAGATGTCACTCTTTGTGTTTCTGATGGTCACCTCTCCGTAGTGCTCCAGCCACCTCTGCTGACTCAGGACGTTGTGGACGCAGGTCACCGCCTTGTTCCACTCATAGTGATCCCCATATCTAGAGGGCGGAGGGAGAGAGAGAGAGAGAGCCATGGGTTTAGTACAACTAGATTGAGACACGCACTCTTGAAACTCATGGACACCTGAGCCGGTTTTCAATACTATGAGCCTTTCATTGAATAACATAGTAAATTATACTTTCAAGCACGTTACAGCTAACAAGTAGAGCATTTGGGGAACACCTTTTCAAATCTTAAAATCAGCTCAATCAAAACACTGTCCTTGAGATGGTACTTTGACCAACGGAGCAATACATTCAAAACGACGATGTGGAAGTAGGGTTTACATTCCTCCTTTATTTGGTCAAATAATCATGACGGAATTGGCATAAACGCTCACTTTGGCAACTTTACATTCACTGGACCAGAGGAGATGATCTCCAAAGACTTTCCCCAGAACTTGTTCTTCCATTGCTGGTCTTGCCAGAAGGTGAAGTTCTCAGACTCTGCGTGCACGGCGGAGCACGGCGGGTGGTGGCTGACCTGAGAACAGAAAGGAAGTGTTAAATAACTAACTAACTATCTTCAGTGGAAAACACCCTGGATCAGCTTTAGAGGTTACTTGCCTTGCAGATGGTATCTAGGGTGATTTAATTCCTACCTGCTCAGCGACGTAGCGGAAGCCGCGCTCCTTTCGGTGGCTCTCGTAAGTCTCTCCCAGGACAGGGTTGAAGGGCTTGTAGCGGTTCCGCCAGGTAGCCCAGGCGTAGCCAGAGATGGAGAAAACGCCAATGTACAGCTTCATGAAAAATAAGATATGGGAAAACGGATGAGTGAGACCACACCCATCAACAATATCAAAATGGCACCTGAAGCAAACTGCTACCCCCCAAAATACTTACTATACATAAGAACCACAATATACAGTTTTACATACCAAATCTGCAATTTACATTGACCCCATTTGTTGTTTTCACCGATTCTCTAATGCACACACACTATCCTGATTGCCTAGTCACTTTTACCCCTACCTACCTACGTACATACTGCATTACCTCTACCTCATACCCATTGACTCGGTACTGGTACTCCTTGTATATAGCCTCGTTATTGTTATTTTATTGTGTTCCCATTATCTTTATTTATTATATATATTTTTTGTTGGTCTTTTTAAACTCTGCATTGTTGGGAGTGGGCTCGTAAATAAGCCTTTCGTGGTAAACTGGTTGTATTCGGCAGGTGACCAATAGCATTTGATTTGAGAAAGCGTAGACCTTGAGACCAATAGCATTTTTTCAGATTTCAACTAAGCAAATCTACAGGGGTATAAATTCACTTGAAACAGCACCGACGCTGGTATCGCAGCACAAACCTATACTTGAGCTGCTTCGTTGTAAGGTCAGGCATGTGTCGGGCCACCTTACCATCCTTTCGAAGGGGTCCTCTGTGCGGTTGGCGATGTCCAGAAGCTCAGAGTACTCCAGCTCTTCGCTCACTCTCTGCAGCAGGTTCAGAGGTTCGTTGAGGCCACAGGGCATGGACACACGTGACAGGTCCTTGCCAATGTTGTTGTACAGGATGGTCATGATGCCAATGTGGCTGTTGTCGACACAGTTGGCGGGCAGGACAGTGCGGCGGCCTGTGTTGGTGGGCACGGTGCTGACCATGTCCGGGGCTCTGGACACGCTGGTGCGGTAGTTCAGGGTGGCAGAGGCTGCCAGGGGGAGAGGGCATATGACAAAAGATTAGATGGAATTCTATATACATTTTCTATTGAATCTCATGTTTTTTTTATGATTACACCCAGCACTTAGGGCTTGAAAGCTTGAATATATAGATTTAAATAAAATAGACATGGTTCACAAGATTCAGCCCTTAAAGGGAGAGTTCAGGATTTTCTCCAGGGCCAGATGAACTTGTGGATACACTTTGTCTCCACGTTTAGTTTGAAGGAAGTTGCCAAATAGCATTAGCTAGCATGCTAGCTGTTCATGTAGACTTTGTCATTGCGCTAACGCTAGTTAGCATTGGCTTGCAAAACTACAGGCAACTGGCAGCTCTTATGGTGTGGGGGTGCATTTCCCTGGCATGGTTTGGGGGCCACTCAACCCCTTAGAGGGAAAGGTAACAGCCAGTAAATACACATTCTGAGTGCTCACCTTCAACCTACGGTGAAGCATTTATATACTGAGAGAAGTGGCCTCTTCCAAGATGACAATGCCCCCACCCACAAGGTACAAGGTTTGATGAGCATTAAAAACTGGCCATCTCAGTCACCAGATCTCAACCTAATTGAACAGCCTGGTCTCAAGACTAGACATAACATAGTAAAAGTAAATCCAGGACACTCAAATTACTATGATTTGGTTACATAAAGACCAATGGTTACTTAAGGCAAAAACAAAAAGTAAGGTGGTGGGTGGGATGGGTGGGCGTTTAATGCAAATGTCTAGCAACTCAAAGGTTGCGAGTTCAAATCTCAGACAACTTCGGCATTTTAGCTAACACTTCCCCTAACCCTTTAACCTAACCCCTAAACTTAACCCCTAGCCTAGCTAACGTTAGCCGCCTGGCTAGAATGCGTAACATCTATTTCGCAAATTCGTAACATATAATACAAATTGTAACTTGTGATGGAGTCCACAAATACAAAGCATACAAAATGGAGTAGACCAGGTTGAATCGAACACTTATGGTAGATTCTGGAGCAGCACTTGAGCCAGCATATTCCAACACTGAATTTCTCATGGACAAATGGTGTCGCAACCCTCCAAGAGAGTTCCAGACGCTTGTAGAATCTATTCCACGGTGCATTGAAGTAGTCCTGCCGGCTAAGGGTGACCCCCAGCGCCCAATAGGACCCATGTTGGCGTTTCCTTTACTTTGGCAGTTAACTTCATACTGGACGCAGAGACATAAAAACGCTATCCACGAGTTTATCGTGGATAGATACACGGTAAACAAAATACATTTTTATGCCTGAAGGTATGCCAGAGTGGACAATGTCTCTTGTTTTGACTTGCAGACACGGCAACCATTAGAGGACCACAATGGAAACAAATCTTTAGACTTTGTGCATTTAATCCTCAGCAATTTTTGGTACATTAATTTGTTGCCTAGTGTGGTTTCTTTATGCATTTTAAATAGTCAAATCAAGGTTTCAGTGACCAAAATGCTGAACCATCCCTTTAAAAAGTCTGAAGGCCCAAAGCTGTCAAGGAAAGGGGGATGGTGAGAGGCAAAATTAAGAAAAGACATGACAGTGGAGGCTCGATTTCTCCATATTCCAAATTAGAGTTGGATGTTGGATCGAGGTGGAAGGTATGAAGTTTAAATAATGAAATGTCTACACAGATTAGACAATAATGCATTTGTTAAAACTGTCACCAGTCCCACAAAACCAAAGAGACACCTCAGGAGGACAAAGAGGAAGGAGGAGAGTGATGATAAAATCGTGGTAATAGAATGAGTAGACTCCTGGGACGTTTGCAGGGTCCAATCAGCATGCTTGCATGTACAACATTGAAAATGTGCCGTTTTCAAATAAATGATGTGCATCAATGAATTAAATCGATCCATATGCGATTTCCAATATGACCGCAAATTCACCAGCACTCTGATGATACTTCAGTTTGATCATTCCCAAAATACCTTTTGTTTGCAGTTGGTCCGGTGATACTCCCTCTGCAGGCAAAGTAGAAGATATATTCAGAAAACTGAATAAAATGCCATTTGTACACAGATTATACACACACACACACACACACACACACTCCCCCAACGTTGGTGTCAGACGAGTTTATGAGTACAACTACCTAGCTGGGCAATATGGACAAAAATCCACATCACAATAAAATTACTGAATTATCACGATAACGATCACTTGAAAGACAAGTTAACATTAATGTGGACCAGTTTCTTTTTTTACATTACCCTTAAAAGTACAACTTTGAATGTGGGGCCATCAATTGTTCTGTTAACAATAGCGCACATTTAACAGACTTATTTCATCAGTAAATCAGCCCAGTCCATCAGTAAAAACATCCTTGCGATAAACGGTCGGTATCAATCATTTTCGGGTTATCGTCCAAGCTTCACTAGATACTGCTGAATTTAAAACAAATCAAATGCATATTGCTATTTACTTTAAGACAAACACTCAAAAATGGACCACATAGACCGAACTGCACCCAAGGTACAATGGGACTGCTCAAACACAATATTGTAGAACACATCTTCAGAGTTTCCGTTCTATTCAGTCTACTTCTATGGCCACAGTTGAATAGTTTTACACAGTGGCCGCTCACCATGGACCTCGTCTGGCTCAGAGTTACTGGTGGTGGTGACGTCACTTAGCCCGGATTCATCAGACTCCTCATCGCCGTTTTCTGAGTTCTCACAGACGATGACATCTCTGGCGTCATAGTACTCGGCCATGGAGTCGGCCAGCGAGGGGGTGCGCTGCACAGAGCAACCCTTAGAGGGCGTCTTCTCAGCATGGGAAGGGAAGATAAGAGTAGCCGAAGCAGGTAGAGCAAGATTATAGTTAACAGGAAGCATACAAAATGAGGAAGGCTTCCAGATGGATAAGTGATGTCTTACAAAAGAGAGTAACAGAAGAAAAGTGTGCTCATTCGATAGAGAATCCCTTACAGGCACAAACAGACGCAGAGACAGGCAGACAAACAAGTGGCAGCCTGCCTCTTCCTGAGTGGGGGTTGGCGGCTGAATACACACCTGGTCCTGACGCACAGTGCTGTAGGACTCCTTGGAGCCCCCCGTGGATCCAGAGGAAAGGGACAGGGAATGAACTTTGGTTTGGCAAGACTGCACCTCCAGCTGGATACACGCAAACAGTGACTTATTAGTGTACGGTAGAGAATTGTATGAAAAGCAAGCACAATATTAAGCTCATTTCCCATTTCTTAAATCTCCCATTATTTATCAGCCTTGGCCCACATGCAGGTAAGTTGGACAAAATGTACAGTATGAACATATGGAAGTTTTCCCTCTGATTTCCTCAGAACTCTTTCAGCTTTGTCAGATCCAGCCAGGACAAAACAATTGATGCAGCTTTCAACCAAAACAACCTATCCTAGTTCTGTTTTCATAGTAATTAGTGAAGTTCAATGACATCTGGTAACTCGGATCAAATAGATTGGTTTGTGGGAGGTTTTAGTTGTTTCACCAAGATAAATCTAACAATTTCCCTCTGTGTGAACAAGTGTCTTTACATTTGAAAATGTATTTTGTTCTTGTATCCAGGCAGGCTCAAAACAGGGGAAAAGGGAGGAACGATTCTGCCCCCGATGGGCAGTATCTAGACGTCCCAACCCCAAACAGCCCAAACCAGTTCTGCCTGGTTTCACACACTTGAACAACAGCAGGCTGAGACTGAAGTATATTTTGGAAGGAGAAAGCAAGTGAAAGCGAGAGAATAGGTGTGGTCCATAGAAACCTCTGCTGTGTGTGTGTGTTTTAAACAGAGACCACAGTGTTATTGACTAAATGTGAATCGGGCCTTTCGATTGGTCGCTAGGTCTCTTCCTGTTCTTGTTACTTCCAAAAAAACAAACTAAGAAATCTAGGTCTCTCCTTTGGAGCCATTAACAATGGTTCGTGTTGTCAGTGTATGGCAGGATGTCAGTTTCAGCGCGTGTACGGTACATGCGAGTGTGTGTCCAGGGCGGGCCTCTTACCTCAGACAGTGTGCTACACAGGGTGGCCAGTTGATTGGAGGTGGATGAGCGTAGGTCGGGACCGGTCCAAGCCAGCCGGACCCGCTCACGCTCCAGCGCGAGCACCTCGTGGATGGATTTGAGAGACGCATGAACTGAAGATTATGGCAGACCAATGTCATTTTCATTCGATTTCCTGTTGCATTCATCCATACCAACACACATCCCTAAGTAACTACGTCATCACTGGATTGCAGTCCTTTTTTTTCTTCTAATGACGCAGAACCAGCTTCACTATAACAGTTCTACACGTGGCATTTCCTACGTGGAACTTTATTAAACACCCAAATCGAATGAGCCCCAAAACCCTTGTAACACCCCTCTCTTACCCTTTTGGGACACAGCACAAATGTCCTGCTGGATCTTCTTGGCTTCAGGGGAGGTTATGAGAGGATTGGAGAGCTGCGAGTACACATAGTCTGGGATGGATGGCACCGAGGAGGCTTCCACACTCAGATGGTTGGACGATGTGCTCAGGTGGCTGGAGGTAAACTGAGGGAGGAGAGGGGGAAGAAGGGAGGAGAAGGGAAAGTATGTGTGTAGAGAGCCATTTTTCCACCCCCCCAATCATGTTCGAGTGATGCACGGCTAGCATCAAAAAGCCCTGTAGCTACAGTATATCAGAATAGCGTTACATTGACGTCGGGAACCTTGACCAACGTAATAGTGAGTGATGACCATGAACACACACAAGAACGATGGCTATAATTATGCTCAACGAGTACATTATTCTCCCGGCTTGATCTAGCTCTATTTGTGATATTTTACCTAGCCTCGTTGCTAGACCGTTACGCAAACCAGTCCTCCGATGACATCTGCCATGTTGTAGACGACGACCATCGAATTACATGTTTGTTAACTTGCATGAGCTGCCTCAAGCTGGAAGTCGTCATTCCCTTCAATTTAAACAAGCCACTTTGACACCTAACTGTGCACACAACTTTTCATGACGCATTGAAGTAGTTTATATATTGTATGTTACTAGCGTTACTTCTTTTGTAGAATCTCTGCAATCTCTACTGCTGCGTTTTTAACTTCTTTATTCTAGTCTTTAGAAAATCCCATCTCGTCAGCTATAAATATACTCACACTGCTATGCTTTATCTTGGCCAGGTCGCAGTTGCACATGAGAACTTGTTCTCAACTAGCCTACTTGGTGAAATAAAAAATATATGTAAAAAAAAATACTGTAGTGCAACCATAAGATTGAGTAAACAATGTGTTTGTACCGGTCCCTAAATCCTAAATGAAAAATGAGGGGTCGGGCAGGAACCAGTGGGTGAAAGTGGAAGAGTTAGAGGATTCTGAAAGACCCACGACACAGAAATGTCTAGAAAAATGTTCATATCCAACGACTAATGTCTTGTACAGTGGGTTTCAAAAGTATTCAGCTCCTTGAATTTCTTCACATTTGACTGTGTTCCAAAGAGGGATTCAAATGGATTAAGTTGTTTTTGTTTTGTTTTTGACATTAGAATATTGTCTATTGTTGACAAAGTGGAAGGATTTAAAAATCATTTTTAAATTAAAAATTAAACACTAATATACCTTTGATTAGATAAGTACTCACCCAAAACGTCATTACATGTTTGAAACACTTTTTGGCTTGTAAAATATTCACCCATTATTCTTTTCAAAATTCTTCAAGCTGTGTCAAGGTGTTGGGGGATCATAGCTAGACAGTAATTGTCAAGTCTTGCCATAGATTTTCAAGCAGATTTAAGTCAATACTAACTTCGGTCTCCTTGGTAAGCAACTCCAGTGTAACTTTGGCCTATGGTTATTTTATTAATTTAACTAGGCAAGTCAGTGAAGAACAAATTCTTATTTACAATGATGGCCTACCCCGGTCAATCCCTAACGACACTGGGCCAATTGTGAGCAGCCCTATGGGATGTCCTGCTGAAAGATGAATTCCTCTCCCACTGTCTGGCATATAGCAGACTGAAGCAGGTTGTGTTTAGCTCCATCCCATTTATTTTTTATCCTGAAATTCCCCATATCTTGATGACAAGCATACCCATACCATGATGCAGCCGCCACCATGCTTGAAAATAAAGAGACTGAGTTACTCAATCATGTGTCGTTTGACCCAAACACAAGGCTTTGCATTTAGGCCAAAACGTATGTTCCTTTGCAGTGTTTTTTTAACCCCAGGTTTACTTTAGTGTTTTGGAATCATTTTAATCTGTATATTTATTGGTATTACTATTTACATTGTCATAAAGGTAATCATCGTAGTCAATACAATGTTGTCTCATCCTCAGTTCTCTCCCATCACAGCCATAGAACTACATAGTCATTAAAAAAAAATCACCAATGGCCTCCTGGAGAAATCCCTGAGCAGTTTCCTTGCTGTTCTACAGCTCAGTTCAGAAAGACGACCATCTTTGATGCGTCTAGGTGGTATTAATTATGTGATTTGGGGGGGGCTAGTGGTTAGAGCGTTGGGCCAGTAACCGAAAGGTTGCTAGATCGAATCCCTGAGCTGACAAGGTAAAAAATATATGCAGTACTGCCCCTGAACAAGGCAGTTAAACCACTGTTCCTAGGCTGTCATTGTAAATAAGAATTTGTTCTTAACTGCCTTTCCTAGTTAAATAAAGAATAAATTGTCAAACTACATTTTACTCCTGAACTAATTTAGGCTTGCAGGTGAATACTTACGCAACAACTATATATTTTAGCCATGACATTTATGTTGGATAATTTTATCTTTGACAGAACATTTTGTGTACAATAACAAAAAAAATAGTTACATCTATTTAATCCCACTTTGTAACAACATACACCCACTGTATAGGACATGAGAACTTACCATGCCGCAGGTTTCGACTCCGGAATGGGTGCGAGAATGACCAAATATCTTGTTCGTAGTCTTCCTCTCCTTCTTGGCCTTGGGGATATTAAGTGTCAGATTCTGAAAGACAAGTAGAATAGATATGCTCAGAATAAAGACTAGCCACTAAATTAATATTTCAATGTCAAATAAATGACGAATACAACAGGTAGGGCTTACAGTGAAATGCTTACTTAAAGCATTGTTGGTTAAGGGCTAAAAAAAATTAAAAAATA
The DNA here is from genome assembly GCF_018296145.1 of Oncorhynchus tshawytscha. Lineage (NCBI taxonomy): Eukaryota > Metazoa > Chordata > Actinopteri > Salmoniformes > Salmonidae > Oncorhynchus > Oncorhynchus tshawytscha. The sequence continues at coordinate 5,124,195 of NC_056455.1, forward strand.
TTTTTTAAAAGCTCAGTAAAAAAATAGAAAATAAAAGTTACATAAATAAACAGCAGCAGTAAAATATCAATAGTGAGGCTAAATACAGCGGGTACCGGTACAGAGTCATTGTACGGGGGCACCGGTTAGTCGAGGTAATATGTACATGTATGTAGAGTTAAAGGGAGCATGCATAGATAATAAACAGAGTAGCAGCAGTGTAAAAGAGGGGTCCGCGTGCTCACCTCAGAAATACAAGTGTACTGAGTACTGATCATACACGGTTGTGGAGCAGTGGTTAGGGGCGGTGACCTTACCTGCAAGTTGATTCGTCGCTCTAGGTCACTGTTGGAGATGGGTTTCTGGCCACTCTCCAGCCAATTGAGCCTCTGAATGAGCTGGGCCAACTCAGTCAAGTCGGCCTGAGAACGAGCTAGCTCTGTGGGGGTCAAGGGTCAGAGAAGGTTATTAAGAAAGGTTTGGAGCGGAGGCTTAGCTCTGAAAGTAATATTGGATATTAATTTAATGCTGAATTGTAAAGTGATAGCCTTTATTCCCTAGCTTCACCATGGCAATACCTTACCTTGGGAGCAGGTATCGGACTGGTGGGTCTGCTGGAGCCATGCTGCCACCTTGCCGTTGACCCCTGGGGCTGCTGTGGGCGAAACCTCCATCTCCGCCTGGTAGACAGAGGCAGAGCTGGCATAGTGAGGGTACTGGAAACCACATTATTTGGGGACAGAGGGAAAGAGACAGAAGAGAAGTCAAGTGTTAGAGAATTTTTATAAAGTCCTCTTGTTCTATTCAGAATATAACTTCATCTATTTTGGTGGGACCAGCATATATTTGGTTGTAGCACTGCGAGTAGCAGACCGCACTGCGAGAAGTAGACCGCACTGCGTCATGCCCGTTTCTCTGTTCACTCACCATGCCTGGCATTGCGGTTTGGTTTCTCTGGGCTAGACTGGCCATGGCTGGCAACAACGTGCTGTTGCCCATGGTGAGGGCATGGAGGACTCCCTGGTGGACACCCAGGGCCTCGTTCTTCTTGAAGACACGATGGGCACACAGCTTGGTCAGCCATATGTAGAACAAGTCATTGCTCTTGGTCTAACAGGAGAGTGAATTTTACATTAATGGGGATATAGATGGATAAGACACAGATGTGAAAAGGAAACCTGCGCAGTGGGTTGGCATCGACTACCATACCCCATTCAAAGGCACTTAAATATTTTATCTTGCCCATTCACCCTCTAAATGGCACACATACACAATCCATGTCTCAATTGTCCCAAGACTTAAAAATCCTTCTTTAACCTGTCTGTCTCCTACCCTTCCTCTACACTGATTGAAGTGGATTTAACATCAATAAGGGATCATAGCTTTCACTTGGATTCACCTGGTCAGCCTGTCATGGAAAGAGCAGGTGCTCTTAATGTTTTGTATACTCAGTGTACCTTGAGGTGGTATAAATAGTCTCCATTGTCCAGATCGATGCGCTTGGACTTCTTGTTGATGGACATGACAGCGAGGCTAACATCCAGGGAGCCATGGAGCTTTCCTCTCTGGATCTGACGAGTGGAACATTACAATGGATGAAAACCCTGCACTATTGTCCAATATGTATATAAAACAAGAACTCCGTAGCCTGTAATGTTTACAATATGGCGCCGGACGATTTCAGAAAGATTGCCCTCATTACTTGAATTTGTGTTTTAGTAGTGTGGATACATACATCCGGCTGTGTCTTTGAGTACTTGAGGATTCCTTTTTCCAACAGGAAGTACCTCTGAAAGAAAAGACCGAACCACATCAGACAGGGGTGTATTCATATGTGCACACCAGTAGCAAAACATTCTGCAACATTAAAAAAATACACTTTGCAATGAAAACAAGTTTAGTTTGGGAAACCCTGGATTAGTCCCTTCTAGCTGAGTATCTGCCATTTCCTTCCGTTTGGTTCCTAGTGAATACACCGCAGGAAGTCAGAAGTGATGGTGAAACACAACTAATTGGCTTTGACAACTGCGCTTCAGTTGGCTTGCCAAGTATAGACTTCACATTACCTTGTGCCAGCCCTTCATAGGGTACTTCCTCCTCTTCATCAAAAAGCCCTCACAGATACCAGGGACGCTCATGTCCAGCCCTGACCCGATCCCTGAACTTATGTCCATATGGTCTTCCAACACCTCCCAGTGGCTGGAGTACTATGGGGGGGATATGTTTTCATATGGTGCATGGTCCATCAAGAACTTCATACTCAGTGGGTTGCATCCATAGACATATTCATGATGGTTATATATATATATATCATTGGTTGCATTATGGTGTAGAGAGGAGACCCAATCATATACAAAGACGTGCACACCCCAAACACACTAATATCATTTTCATCAAGAGGAACGACTCGGAAACTACCTGGCGGGTGTTGCGCGATGACCCAGCGCTGCCGTTCCGCGAGTGGCCAACCTTGGATACAGCAGGAGACTTGTCCAAACTGCTCATTACTGATTGGCTGCTGTTGAGTGAGGGTGGGCACACCCGAGGGTCCATCATTGCGATTGGTCGCTAAAAGTAAGTCTGCTTTTCGGAAAGGTTCCCTCTGAGGAGGAAACACAGCTCTGTGGAGACAAAGTTACAGTAAAGTGAGGCGACATCAAAAAAAACATGGCAACATTTTACTGGTTTCACATTTGGCAACTTCGTAAGCTTTAACTGTCCCATTTTTCAACCATGAGAATCAGTCTTCAATTCAAGTGGTCAGGAACACACGTGTGCTGCCCCTGCTGCAGTTGGCCCTTGGATCATGAGTAAAGGAGAAGAATGAGAGAACCTTCACCCCATCCACCCCTCAACTTCATGGATGACTTGGCCTGATAAAAGACCATGGTGGACAAACCGGTAGTAGACAAGGTCCAGGAATACTGACCAAAGAATATGACGACACAACATCAACAATGATTCAAAGATACTACTTACAATTTTAATTGTCAGTATTTTCAAAAACACGCTAATGTTTTTAATTTCAGTAAAACAATATTTTCGAGAAAAAGAGAGACCAAACCTGCAGCAGCGTGTGGGATTATCAAAAGTAGCAAACAGACAATCTACAGTAAAAAAAAAAAATTAAAAACAGAAAGGTTTATAAAAATAAATAAAAACTTCCGGTCAAAAGTTTATTTACTATTTTCTACATTGTAGAATAATAGTGAAGACATCAAAACTATGAAATAACACATATGGAATCATGGAGTAATGAAGAATGTATTGAAGGAGTTCCCACATATGCTGAGCAATTGTTTGGCTGCTTTTCCTTAACTCTGTGGACAAATTTCCACCAGTCTAATGTCCATTGCTTGTGTTTACTGGCTAAAGCAAGTCTCTTCTTATTGGTGTCCTTTGGTAGTGGTTTATTTGCAGCAATTCGACAATGAAGGCCTGATTCACACAGTGTCCTCTGAAAAGTTGATGTTGAGATGTCTGTTACTTGAACTCTGAAGCATTTATTTGGGCTGCAATTTCTGAGGCTGGTAACTAATGAACTTATCCTATGCAGCAGAGGTAACTCTGGGTCTTCCTTTACTGTGGCGGTCCTCATGAGAGACAGTTTCATCATAGCGCTTGGTTTTTGCGACAGTACTTGAAGAAACTTTCAAAGTTCTTGAAATGTTCCATATTGACTGACATTCATGTCTTAAAGTAATGCCATTTTTCTTTGCTTATGTGAGCGGTTCTTGTCATAATATGGACTTGGTCTTTTACCAAATAGGCCTATCTTCTGTATAACCCCCTACCTTGTCACAACACAATGGATTGGCTCAAATGCATTAAGGAAAGAAATTCCACAACATAAGGCACACCTGTTAATTCAAATACATTCCAGGTGACTACCTCATGAAGCTGGTTGAGAGAAAGCCAATAATGTGCCAAGTTGCCAGATATAAAATATATTTTGATACTACATGATTCCATGTGTGTTATGTCATAGTTTTGACATCTTCACTATTATTCTACAATGTAGCAAATAGTAAAAATAAAGCAAAAACCGTTGAATGAGTAGGTGTTCTAAAACTTCTGACCGGTAGTGTACATGCATAAAATATAAAACACAAGATGTAACGTGTTGGTCCCTTGTTTCATGAGCTGCAATAAAAGATACCAGAAATGTCATACGCACAAACATATTATTTCTCTTAAATTGTGCACAAATTAGTTTACATCCCCGTTAGTGAGCATGTCTCCTTTGTCAAGATAATCCATCCACCTGACAGGTGTGGCATACCAAGAAGCTGATTCAACGGCATGATCATTAAAGGTGCACCTTGTGCTGGGGACAATAAAAGGCCACTAAAATGTGCAGTTTTTTCCCCACAATGCCACAGATGCCTCAAGTTTTTAGGGAGTGGACAAATGGCATGCTGACTGCAGGAATGTCCGCCAGAGATTGAATGTTCATTTCTCTACCATAATCCTCCTCCAACGTTGCTTAAGAGAATTTGGCAGTACGTCTAACTGGCCTCACAGCCACACGTGTATGGCATTGCGTGGGTGAGCGGTCTGCGGATGTCAATGTTGTGAATAGAGTGCCCCATGGTGGCGGTGGGATTATGGTATGGGCAGGTGTAACGGATGTGAAACGGCTAGCTTAGTTAGCTGTGGTGCGCGCTAAATAGCGTTTCAATCGGTGACGTCACTTGCTCTGAGACCTTGAAGTAGTGGTTCCCCTTGCTCTGCAAGGGCCGCGGCTTTTGTGGAGCGATGGGTAACGATGCTTCGTGGGTGACTGTTGTTGATGTGTGCAGAGGGTCCCAATTGCCTTTTATCGGTTGGCAATTTGAATGCACAAAAATACCGTGATGAGATCCCGAGGCCCATTTTTAAGGTCTCCGTGACCAACAGATGCATATCTGATTTTCTGTCATGTGAAATCCATACCATACCCTACCCTGATGAAGACAGCTTGGCTGTCGAAATGTTGGTAATTACATTTTTGCATCTGAGCTCCTAGAGTGTGCGGCTCTTTTATCTTCAAGTTATCTACTCCGCTAGCCAGCACCTCGCCTAAATAGGTGTGCGTTTCTTTTTCTTCTAGATGTGAAATCCATAGATCAGGGCCTAATGAATTTATTGACCGATGTCCTCATATGAACTGTAACGCAGTAAAATCTTTGAAATTGTTGCATTTATATTTATTCGGCACACACACACACAACAATTAACAAAGACATACATAGACAAGACAGACAACATTTACATAGTGCCTTCAGAAAATACTCATACCCCTTGACTTATTCCATATTTTGCTGTAAGCCTAAACTCAAAATTGATTAAATACATTTCTCACCCATCTACACACAATACCCCATAATGACAAACTGGTTGAATACTTAAGACAATTCAGCTTTTTTTCATTTTTAACCGATTTGTAAAAATGTCTAAAAACACAATTCCACTTTAACGTTAGGTGTGTCAGCAAGTGACAACAAAAATTCTAAATGCAACACATTTTAAATTCAGGCGGCAACAGTATGTAGATAAAGTTAATGGGTGTGAATACTTTGACAAACATAAGCAACACCACACTTGCTCAGACCCATATGTTCCCACCGTGTCCACACCCAATGTCTGTAACGCTTGTATGACTCTGCCCAACGTGACTTCAAATTATTTGTCTGTAGCCAGATTATTTAAATACTGGAGAGAAAACCAAGCATACGATGCCTCCACTCGCTTAACGTTGGGGTATCATTTGACTCCCTGTATATAAGTAATAGCTTCTTCGATAATTTTTTTTTTTTTTTAAGTGTCAATTTTTTGGGGGGTCTAACCCATTGAGAATATCGCCGCACACTCATATGCCATGTCTTGAAATATGCAGATAGACGGATTAAAGTAAATTTACGTTGTAAAAATTCTGACAGCATCCCAACACCGCCCATAAGTGACTTTACAGCCCTCCCAGAAAACACGAACAAAGACGTGTCATTGTTAGTTTTACACTTAAGACAGTGTCGCTGAAGACTCTGTCGTTGTGCTGAAGAATGTGAATTCTGTCTCTTGTACAATCAATTCTATATATTAGTTTACTGGATATTTCATACATTTGTTACCTATAATTGTGTTCATTTCCCAACACTCCATCTTGTGCTAATATCAGTTATTTAAGACTTGGTTCTAATACTTTACAAAAAAAAATCAAAGTAATTGTCAGTCGGATAGGCTCTCTGCAAGGTTGTGTATATCTTACCCATCATATATGATAGACTTTTTCCCCTGACTGACATTGCTCTGATGTCCAAAAACGTTCAGATTGAAATTTGTGTGATAAAACTTTTAAGTTGCATACACTGTATTTGAAAATGTCTACGATGGTCAGTCTAAAATTGCGCTTTAATTCAACCATTAAATGATTATTTCCTATTAACATCTCATGTGCCTTTAGTTTCCCCATGTGTGCCCAATTTATTGGTGAATTCTGAAAAGCCATCCAAGGATTGTTCCATAAGGGTGTGCTTTTAGGGAGTGATATTGGTTCTTGTAGAATCCGCTTCATTTTTTCCCCCATGATGTTAGTCTTCTTAACTATGAAGTTGTTCATGGTCTTAACACCATCCTTGGAAAATAGACATGTGTAAAGATTGAGGGTGAGCATGTGCATCTTCATTAGTTACCCATTGTTCCTCTTTGGGGAATTTCACAACATGTTGCAAGTAAAAGCCCTGGCTGGCAAGTTGATGCAATTTCAAATCTGGAAGGTTAAAACCACTTTCAGATTTAGGGACATGTAAATCTTTTCATATTTCATTCTAGGAGTTTTATTTGTCCATATGAAGTCTTATGGCAGAGTACACTTTTTTTTAAAGAAAGTATTTGGTGTGGTAATTGGTATTAGCAAAAATACATAGAAAAAAAGCCATGCCATTCTAAAATAGATTCTACCTGTAAGATTTATGGGGAGATTGCTCAATTTAATTAGATCTGCTTTCATGTTGTCAAGTAATGGGATAAAGTTAACTTTATATACTTGTCACTTAAGCATCCCGAGTATTAAATTTTTTTTAAAGATTCCAGTAGATGAGTTATTTTTCCTATTGCCATTTCCTTTTTTCCCCACATGCATTTTACATCCTGAGATTGTAGAGTACTCCGAAGTATGGAACTATCAATATTAGTCAGGTAAAAATCAGGAGATCGTCAGCAAATAAGTTAATGTTTATATTCATGTTTACCAATACCTGTTTGGGTCCTCCCTAATTCCTTCTGTAAGCGGTTCAATTGCCAGAGCAAACATGATGGGGGAAGAGAGGACATCCATGTCTCATGCCCCTTTCTAAAGCCATTTATTCAGATAATGTGTATATTTTTGCTTTTGGATATTTACGTAATATTTCTATGAAATGTATTATTTCAGCTGGAAAGTTGAATGCTTCCAAAGTTTTGAACAGAAAAGCCCACTCAAGACAAAAAGCCTTTGGCATCAGCCATTATTGGTAAGTTTACATCTTGTTTTTTTGTGTATTATACTGAAACATGGTCTTGTATTTTTAAGTGTCTATTTTTAATAAACCCTGTTTGATTAATATGTCAAACGCAGGCATGAGATTCTGAACCTACACATCCATGCATAACCGACCAAAATATGAAAGACAAGTATTGTAATTTTTTATTCCGTAAAGTGAGTGCGCAAGATGTGAAAGAATTATCTATCAACAATGACAAGCAACCCAAGTCTGACAACTTGGAAGGAAAATTACAGAGGATGATAGCGGACGATATTGCCACTCCTATTTCTTCAATCTAAGCCAACAGGAAAGCGTGTGCCCTCAGGGCTTTGGAGGGAAGAAAAAAATAGTTCCATCAAATAGCCAACCAATCAGCCTGTTACCAACCCTAAGTAAACTTTTGGAAAAAAATGTTGTTTGACCAGATACAATGTTGTTTCACAGTAAACAAATTAACAGATTTTCAGAATGCTTATAGGGAAGGGCAGCATTCAACATGTATGGCACTTACACAAATGACTGATTGGCTGAAAGAAATGTATATCAAGATTGTAGGAGCTGTTTTGTTAGACTTTAGTGCAGCTTTTGATATCACTAATGAACACAATGGAAGCCTCTCCCACATACTCCAGGTAGAGTCAGGTATTCCCCAGGGCAGCTGCCTAGGCCCCTTTTTTCAATCTTTACTAATGACCTGTGACTGGCTCGACGTGTCTATGTATGCTAATGACTCAATACCAAACACATCAGCTACCACAACAAGTGAAATCACTGCAATACTTAAAGAGCTGCCGTCAGTTTCAAAATGGGTGGAAACAAATAAGTTAGTCGTAAATATTTCAAAAACTAAAAGCATTGTATTTGGGACAACTTGTTCACTAAACCTCAACTAAATGTTGTAATGAATAATGTGGACATTTAGAAAGCTGAGACTAAACTGCTTGGAGTAACCCTGTATTCTACACTATAAATGGTCAAAGGAACAATAGCTAAGATTGGGAGAGATCTGTACATAATAAAGCCTAGCTCTGCCTTGTTAACATTGCTATCAACAAGGCAGGTCTTACAGCACCTCGGTTTTTTTGGACCTGGACTACTGTCCAGTCATATGGTCAGGTGCCACAAAGAGGGACTTTAGAAAATGACACTTGGCCCAGAACAGAGCAGCACGGCTGGCCCATGGAGAACAAAAATTTATAATATGCATGTCAAATCTCTCCTGGCTCAAAGTTGCATTTGTGAGAAGCATTGACATGTTGAATGTTTGTTTAAACTACTAGCACACAGTTCAGACACCCATGCATACACCATAAGACATGCCTAACTGAGGTCTCTTCACAGTCACTAAGTACAGAACAGACTATGGGAGGTGCACAGGACTACATGGAGCTCTATTCCACATCAAGTAACTCTGGCAAGCAGTAAAATCAGGTTTGCAAAAAACCCATAAAAATCCACCTTACGGAACAGCGGGGACTGTGAAGAGGCACAGACACATGCACAGGATAACATACGTACTATACCAGCAATTCTCAAACTCGGTCCTCGGGACCCCCAGGGGTGCCCGTTTTGATTTTTGCACCAACACTACACAGCTGATTCAAATGATTGCAGCTTGATTATTAGTTCATTATTTTTAAAATCAGCTGTATAGTGCTAGGGCAAAAAAAACGAACCACTTGGGTACCTGAGGACAGAGTTAGGGAAACCCTGCACTGCGCGCGCACACACACACACACACACACTGTTGTAGATATGTGGTAGTAGAGTAGCAGCATGTGGGTGCACACTTAATGTGTTTTGAAATGCCTTGACAGCAGATAATGGGGATCCATAATAAATAGAAATGTCTCATGTCTGGTAAGACTTGTGCCATTCTGTTGCTTATGGGTTTTGTACTCATTTTGTTGCAATATATGAATGCATGGGTCTGTAATCTGCAGGGGACTCGACAGATTTTCCTGGTTTTAATATAACTGAAATAACTAGTTACATGGAACTCGGAAGCACTGAATTGAGTGACTGGTGTTGTCATTTGGAGTAAAACTTTCCATTTTTTGTGATTTAAAAAGAATTCTGCTGACAGTTGTTTCAGGGTTGAGTCCAAGAAGGCTGTAGAATCAGTCCATCATAATTCTGATTGATATAGACGTTCATAGTGACTTTCAAAATTGTTATGTACAGCTTTGTTACTAATTAAAGCATTTGTATCCTTAGCTTTTAAAGTTATAACTGGTTTGGTGTGTACTCATTTTGTGAGAGCTGCAAGTGTTTACCAGGTTTATTTACCATTAAATAGTATGCTTTATTTGACTTTAATCTGTAGTTGTTGGCTCTCTTCAAAAGTAAAATATCATATTCCTGCTTAAATTCTTCTTTATCTTGTAAAGTTTCATGGGCATTTTCTAAGAGAGTGATTTATTTCTCATTAATTTGAATTTCTAACTCAGATTGAACTTTTTCTGAGTATGAGATTATCATTCCCCTAACGTACGCCTTAAAAGCATCCCAAATAATATTAGGGGGTCGGGGTTTCTCCTCTTTGTCTACACGTGTAAGAGTAAAGGTCATTCTTCTCTTGTTTACATATTTAATCAATTAAACACGTAAAGTATATAATATATCACAACATAGGCCCGTTACTGTTCTCTTGGATACTTGTGTTGGATGGTATAAAGGAACTATTATCTGGTTACCAAGCAAGGTTGTGCTGCACATCAAAGATGGGAGGGGAGCCAAGACAGAAAGTAGGTTGCACACCCTAATACCATACATACAGGACAGCCACGGCAACCACGCGTCATCTTCATATCGCTGTTATTTTGAGTGACAACCAAATGAGATGCCTCGATCCAGGCTGGACATCAATAATGAAACTGTAACAAGTGATCGCTTTTGCGCTTTTGGGGGGGTAATGCAGTTGATGACCATATGTTTAAGGGCAACTTTCACATGAAAGTAAAATGACCAACATTGAAGCCATGCATCCAATAAACAGATCAGTACTTAGAAATGATTTCCTTGTTTCCAAACGATGGAAGACGTTCCCTGGATGTTTTAGTATTCAACGCCAGGTGGTGTTGAATACTAAAGCATCCAGGGAACAGTAGTCCTATAGGCAAAACATCCTTTATTGCCTAGCCTGGTGATAATGTATATGGTTCTAGCGATAGAACCTAGGATAAGATCCTCTTCGTCACTTCGACTTGATTTTAGCAGCTATATTAGATGTAGTATTCGTTTTAGTCTTAAAATACATTTTTCGTCTCAGTCACATTAGTAATTTAATCCCGCATTAGTTTTAGTTATCAGTCGACAAACTCGAGAAAAAAAAATTGAGTATAGTTTTAGTCAGTCCTAGGTCACATAATAGGTCAGAGCATTTAAAAAAAAAAAGTTTTACCAAATGATTTATATTTACCTCTAACTTCCATCATGTGCACATTCAGATTGCCTTTTCCAACTAGTCATACTATCCCCTCGTATACCTTAGCTGGCAACATTGCTATTGTGGCAGATGACTTGCATTGGTTACCATAACCATATAGGCTATAAAGCCTTGGCTACAGGTTAAATCATTTACAGCTCGGATTTTCACCATAATAACCGTTCAAAGGAGAGAGGAGTGAAGTGACCTCCCAGGAACGGTCTGTGTGGGAGAGCCAGCTTTTCTCAAGCAGCCAACGCAGCAGAAAGACGTTACAGGCAAAAAGGTAATGAGAGGATCACATTAAATATTCTGATAAACCATGCATGCTGATAATTGGGCAAAACAGATGAAAAGGAGCTTCATGTCAAATTGAATGTTCATTAATTCCACGTGGAATTCTCGTTTTTGTTACATTTTTCAACAGAAATGAAAATTAATTACTGATTTTTGTATTTTTTTATTTAGGGCATCTGGTCTTGTTATCATCAATAGTTTTCGTCAGGAAAAATAGGTTGTTGACGAGTATCATTCCTGGTAGTTACTCTTGACAAAATTGACTGAGGGGGGTATCATCTAGTACAAAAAAAACCTCCAATATCCCTCAGATTAGATTTAGCTGAGGCAGCCATTGTGATTACAGTAGCTCCATCAATTGGTGACGCACACCAACTTTCCAGGTAACTGACAATATTTTCTCATTCTATTAGGGAGTAATAAGAGTTGCTGTTGCTGATTATTTACACTAATGTTTACAAATATGGCATGAAAAATGTAGCACATACTGTCATTTACAGTGAGTCAACTGAAACTGCACTCACGCCCTCCTGGGTGGCGTCGAAATCATTTAAAAATATACTGAAATACACCCATCAAACAACTGCATTCCTGAATCTATCAGACCAAATGACCATCATGATACAGGTCAGCTTTATACTAAGTCATAACTAGGCTGGAAGATGGAGAACGTTACAGGGACTGACACATACAATAACCATGTGGAATATGTCGTTCAACCAGAAAACGAGACAACGTCACTTATTTTGAATAAGATGTCAACTACGTTTCTCAGGCCTTTAAAAAATAGTCGAACTTGAAAATGTGACATCTGGATGAACAGGAACTTCCTGCCAGCATTGATAAAGATCTCGAGACAGCTGCATAATATTACGGTTTGAATTAGAGAATTTGTAGCTATTGACACATACGTGACACCAACAAAACATGAGCTTGTTCTGGATGTTTGATTCATTTGGATCAGGATCAAATGGGACTATACAGCTCTGTGTACTCTATAGCAACCATAGCAACTACCAAGGAACTCCTAACAACTAAGCCTAAAACAACTACAAACACAATCCAGCCTCTGTAGCTTACTCCTGATTGCAGGCCAGAGTGGCAATCACAAGATCAGAGTGTTGGTTGGAAGACGAAGGCCTAATATTAGAATGATCTCTGAAGGAGATTATTAGAACACCTAGGAGAAACTGCCAGAAGAGGTAAAGAACATTTACAAGGGGGAAAGATGGCGTCGGGTGCCGGAGGCGTTGGGTGAACGGACAGGTTCCTGTGCTCTGACAGGAATGTGCCTGAGCTGCATCACCACACGGGTCCCAGGCAGGGCCCCTGACACTTCTGCTGCTACTGGGACAGCTGGGATGTTCCATCTTCTAGACTAGGCAGTTCCAGTGCCATGGATATATAGGCCAATTGAGTTGAAGGTTTAGAAATCCTCCATGAGGGATACAGTGAAAGTGTCCTGGTGTGAGGAGGGATGGTTTTGGGGAGGGGGGATTTCCAACGTAAACTATGTTGGCACTGCAAGTTCCAAGCCTGATCCAAGAGGGTCCATCATGGCTGACATTCTGCAGGACTATGGCTGTGGGACATACTGGTAGCATTGGTCGAATCACATTCGACAGGCCCACATGCACACCATATTCACTCCCATTTCTACAACTTGGGTTTATCATAACCAGAAACAGAGGTAGACACATGGCACAACCTAAGCTTTTAAGCTTCAGTAAGGCTGGGATACAACACTCCTAAATGCTCATCCTGGCTGGCCATCATGGCACAACCTAAGCTTTTAAGCTTCAGTAATGCTGGGATACAACACTCCTAAATGCTCATCCTGGCTGGCCATCTGTAAACCTTAGACATTGATCATTACCCATATCATATGTACTGTTGTGTTCAGAAGTCACATGTCCAGAAGTCTTCATGAGAATAAGCAGTGATGTAAGTACTTCAGTAAAAAAATACTTTAAAGTACTTAAGTCAGTTTTTGGAGTATCTGTACTTTATATTTTTGTCTTATTTAACTTTATTCCTAAAGAAAATGTACTTTTTACTCCATACATTTTCCTGAGCGAAAGTACTAGTTACAATTAGAATGCTTACCAGTAAAGGAAAAAAGGTCCAATTCACACTTGTCAAGAGAACGTCCCTGGTCCTCCCTACTGCCTCTGATCTGGTGGACTCTTCCTTTGTAAATGATGTCTGAGTGTTGGGGTGTGCGCATGGCTGTCAAAAAAAGGACAATTGTGCCATCTGGTTTGCTAAATAAGGAATTTTATGTATAGCATTCACTTTTACTCAAGTATGACAATTGAGTACTTTTTCCGCCACCGTACTTGAGTACATTTAAAATCGGATTATTTTGGACTTGTACTCAAGTAGTATTTTTACTGGGTTACTTTCACTTGAGTCATTTTATATTAAGGCATCTTTACTTTCGCTCAAGTATGACAATTGAAAACTTTTTCCACCTCTGAGAATAAGCAACAATGTATAGCAAGAACAACAAACATTGTATCACAAGATCCTCACTGTGTCCCACTCGTTGACTAAAAACGAGTTTGGTCCCTGGATTTGAGCACACTCCACACACAAACGCTTCAAAGCCATAGATGGCTCATAATGTCACGACCAGGGAGCAAATTGCTGCTCAGAAAAGGTAGGACTAATTACAGTACTGTTGTGACTTTTGTGCCTTCGGAAAAGTTTGGCATCAAATGTTCAGAAAGCTGAAAAAGCCAGCCAGGTCACCTGTGATTACAAGTCAGTATTCGACGTTTACCCATGTCTGAGGACGTCGGGAGTCGACGTGGAAACCGTCCAATAGGGGCAACAGTGAGCGATGGGGTTGGAGGATGGGCATCTGCCTCTGGTTCCAAAGGTTGCAAGTTCGAACCCAGCAATGGAAAGTTGTATGAGATTTTTGTTTTAAGCCTATCCCAAACCTTAACCATTAGGAGTTAATGCTTACACTTTGACGTTTGCAACAACTTCGAAATTAGATGTTTAAGAAACATGGATGAACGTCTAATTTTGATGTGGGACTGTGAGAGCTAATTGCAGCAGGCAGCAGTCCTATCTATTAGATAAATATCCTATGATGGAACATTTGAAGTTCCAGGTGTCCAAAATATGAGTTTTGTTTTACTTTAAAACATAGACCTAAACAATGTAAAGCAAAGGAAACTAAAACACTAGAAATCCGATCTGTCATTGATCAAACATAGCGTACCGCAATATCAAACTCAATGGAAGCAAAACAAACAATTACTAACAACTTTCGCAAATCAAACATTCGTTTCAACCAATTGAATTTACTTGCAATCATGTTCATTTATTCCCGATTGTCAATAAAATAAGAACGAAAAACTCACATGACAACCGTGGATAATCCAAGTAGATGGCCAGCATGAAACGAGACTGATTTTCACATCCCGAAAACTCAAGCAAACTTCCAATTTGCTTCCGCCCATTTGTCGAAACCCGAGTGTCTCAGGGGAAAAAGGTGTGCCCGATCCATATGCCGCGTTCAAAACAACTGTAAACTCGGAACTCGGAAATGTCCTTACTTCAGTGCGTTCAAGACAACTGGGACTCGGGAAAAATGAGCTTCGACTTGGACAAATATTTTGAAGGGTCATCCAACTCGGAATTCCAAGATGGAAACTCGGGCATTTTTCTAGAGCTCCGACTAAGGTCTTGATTTGACCTCGTTTTTTTCCCTACTTCCCAGTTGCCAAACATACATTAGTTATCAACCCTTACCTCTCCAACCTCCTGAGGTGTCAGAGAAATATGACATGAAATGAATGTCATTTTTCCATCAATGTTGTGCCGCTAGTGCACACATGATTTGATTGATTTTGCATTGTTTAGTCAGTACGATTAGCAAATTATTAGGCTTTTGGCTTGTTCATTTTATGAATTGTAGGTTATATTAGATTTTATTGTAGGTTATATATATTTTTCTATTTTTCTTTTCTGTTGTGTTATTGACTGTATGTTTGTTTATGTGTAACTCCGTGTTGTTGTTTTTGTCGCACTGCTTTGCTTTTCTTGGCCAGGTCACAGTTGTAAATGAGAACTTGTTCTCAACTGGCCTACCTGGTTAAATAAAGGTGAAATAAAAATAAATTACAAATATTCACTAGTAATGTGTTTTAAATTAAAATTGTTTACCAGAATATGCCTAATAAACCACATGTTTACAAAATTAAGTCACACACAGTTTTAAATTTTTTTTTTGTAAAACGTTAGCATTTGTTTGGTGTTGTTTTTTGGGGGAAAATAAACCACCTAACTTTTCCTCATAAACAAAAAGACACTCCAATGTGGTATTAAATCTAGTGATAGCTAGACACAAAATGCACAGTTAAAATAGGATGCCTGTGCCTTGCTAAACTGGTATGACTGACACCTCAATCATAGGCCCATGTCACTGCCACCAAGCGCAGGGCCTAGAATGGGCCAATGAGAGTTGCCCTGGCAATGTGAAAGAATGTGAGGTATTCTCTCTCTCGGCTGTTGACAGGAGTATCGACATTTAGGATCAGGCTCTGCTGCTTTGAGAAATTCCAGAGGATGTGCACCTCAACTCAGGCACAAACATGTATGTAGTGCTGCTGAGCATGTGGTCGCATGTGTTGGCTACCTTTGAGTCATTGAGCAGACACTCTTATCCAGAGCGAGTTGTCATAGTGATGCATGCATTTTCATCTGTACTTGTCCCCCGTGAGAATCAAACTACCCTGGCGCTGCAAGTGCCATGCTCTACCAACTGAGCAACACGGGACTACACACAGGCTTTACACACTTGTGGGGGGAAAAAATGTATGCATATACATCTAAATACACACAGATGTACAACTCAATGCCGTACACCGATTATGCTGAAACAAACACTCGGAGCACATTCGCAGAAATTCCCACGCGTGAGTACAGTAGCTAATCTAACAATGCAGGTGAGATAAAAGTCCACCCGAGTTAAACTTTTCAGAATAGGTGATCAAATCAAATCAAATCAAATCAAATGTATTTATATAGCCCTTCGTACATCAGCTGATATCTCAAAGTGCTGTACAGAAACCCAGCCTAAAACCCCAAACAGCAAGCAATGCAGGTGTAGAAGCATGGTGGCTAGGAAAAACTCCCTAGAAAGGCCAAAACCTAGGAAGAAACCTAGAGAGGAACCAGGCTATGTGGGGTGGCCAGTCCTCTTCTGGCTGTGCCGGGTGGAGATTATAACAGAACATGGCCAAGATGTTCAAATGTTCATAAATGACCAGCATGGTCGAATAATAATAAGGCAGAACAGTTGAAACTGGAGCAGCAGCACAGTCAGGACAGTGATATTAGAAGTTGTGTGCATGTATTAAACGTATTTACAGTAATGTTTTGTTGTGAGAGAAATCTGATATTGCCTGACGGTTGAAGTCTGTCTTTAAGAGTCCACAATTCTAAGGGAAATCAGGTTCTTAAACATCAAGGGTGGAGCATGGGAATAAAAGATGAGGATAAGAGGCAACAAAAACATTTTATTTTCCGTTTCCAGCTTCACAAGAAAGGCACACCGTGGAATAGACGTTGACATTGACGTCTGTTTACACTGGGACGGAGCTTCTGGAGCTGAAGAGGCCTGAGCCTGTGTAATGTTACTGGCTGGCGCTCATGAGTAAGCTGTGATATATGACCAGTGGTTGTTACTGTATAAATGCTCAATAATAGGCTAGAATTATCATGGAATGTGATATGATAGGCTTACATTTTTTTTTATAGCAGTTGCATTTTGTTTTCTCGGAGCTTATGATTGAGGTGTCCGTCATAACGATAAGGTAACAGGGTTCGACCCATCCACTCACCTATGACCCGACCTTGGGTAGGTGGCCTTACAGATAACTACTTGACCTACAGCATGCATTTTCTACATCCTGACCTAAAACCCCTTGAACGTCTAACTTATACACACACACACACACACACACACGCGTGTCAAGTACTTTATGCATAAACGTGACGACACATCCATTCGGTAACCTCCATACCATAACGTGTTAGTGGAAGGAGGAGGTGAGATGCTTCACAAGTGTTTGGTATCACCTTAAGACCCGATTCCTGATGAATAGCCACTGCATAGTTACTGAAGAAAGACAAAGCCTAATAGACATGTCTGTAGAGTTCAGTTGTTAAAATACATGTCTGTCAACGGACAGCATTTTTCTACACCTCAACGAAAGATAAAATGACTGGTAGTCGGGTCAGTCATTTGATGTAAATTGTCCACCGGAAGAGTTTGCTTACAGTAAACTGTAGTCCTGACTCAATTAATGTGGTATCTCTCCAGCTTGATGTTTTGAACAGCACATGTGAATGGTGCAAAGTGGGATGTCAACATGTATCTCAGGATGTTGTGTATCCCTGGAAATAATCTGAATGAATTTAAACAGAACCGTTTTGAAAATATAGCTTGTCCAAATAAAGTGGTCTCTTGGCACGTCTTCCCCCGGTATGGAGTAAATTGGGCTTAAGGACAGGGTAAGTTGAGCCGCCTTTGGGTAAGTGGGTGACGGTGTCCTGTGACAGTGGGGGATGATGCTGGTAGGTCAAAGTTTAAATCAAGGAAAGCTTATTTCTCTCAAATTTCATGCACACATTTGTTTACATCCCTGTTATTGAGCATTTCTCATTTGCCAAGATGATGCATCCACCTGACAGGCATATCAAGAAGCTTATTAAACAGCATGATCATTACACAGTTGCACCTTGTGCTGGGGACAATAAAAGGCCACTCTAAAATGTGCAGTTTTGTCACACAACACAATCCCACAGATGTCTCAAGTTTTGAGGGTGCGTGCAATTGGCATGCTGACTGCATGAATGTCCACCAGAGCTGTTGCCAGAGAACTGAATGTTAATTTCTCTACCATAAGAAACCCGGTGTCGTGCCAATGTTGTTTTAGAGAATATGGTGGTATGTCCAACCGGCCTCACAACCGCAGACCACGTGTCCAGGGGGCGTTTGGGAGAGCGATTTGATGATTTGTAAACAGTTCACCCCATGGTGGGGTTATGGTATGGGCAGGCATAAGCTATGGAAAACAAACACAACTGCATTTTATCGATGGCAATTTGAATACACAGAGATACCGTGATGCAATCCTGAGACCCATTGTCGTGCCATTCATCCACCACCATCACATAATGTTTCAACATGATAATGTAGGGCCCCATGTCACAAGGATCTGAACACAATTCCTGGAAACTGAAAATGTCCCTGCATACTCACCAGATATATCAACCATTGAGCATGTTTGGGATGCTCTGGATCAACGTGTACGACGGCGTGTTCCAATTCCTACCAATATCCAGCAACTTCACCCAGCCATTAAAGAAGTGTGGGACAACATTCCACAGGCTACAATCGACAGCATGATCAACTCTATGCGAATGAGATGTGTCACACTGCATGAGGCAAATGGTGGTCACACCAGATACTGACTGGTTTTCTGATCCACGCCCCTACCTTTTTTTTAAGGTATCTGTGACAAACAGATGCATATCTGTATTCCCAGTCATGTGAAATCCGTAGATCAGGGCCTAAATAATTTATTTAAATTGACTGATTTCCTTATATGAACTGTAACTCAGTAAAGTCTTTGAAATTGTTGCATGTTGTGTTTATATTTTTGTTCGGTATACTGTAGATCTCTGTTCAATATAACTTACCCTTCCATTTCTTGACTGTTGTTTGATGTGCCAATTCATAAGCAAGTTCTCTGCATTTGAGGCTACTAAGCCCATTAAACTGGTGCACGAGATTCTTGATATGTTTAGCAAGCTCAGACTCCATGTCATCAGATAAGACCTTGTGTGCCTCTGCTACTCTATCATAGCCTCTTTCACACAGGCACATGTTCGTTTTCCTTCTTGTCAATGTGCCTCTTCAGTGTCATTCAGCCTATTTTTTCATCCCTTGTTGCTCCTCGAATGAACTTCTCCCCTTATCTCTGTCTGTTTCTCTTTCTTTCTTTCCTTCTCTCTCTCTTTATCTCTCTGTCTCTCTCTCTCTCTCTCTCTCTGCAAAGGAGTTTTGCGTATTGCTCTGATTTCTCTGGCTTGTCACTGCCCCCTGGTGGTCGTCGATTGCCATAGCAGACTTGTCAAACGTTGGATTATAGCCAAGTAAGTGCATTGATTCACGACATTATATTTAATATACAGGATATTCCAGTCCCTTATAATCCCTAATATAATTTACAAATACAATGTTGATCATAGTAGGACTATCTGCACACCTGATAAGCCCGGATATGCAGGTCCAAAGGACAGTATAAGCATCAACATGGCATGTATTATTATTTTATAACTGGTAGGTAGTATACATTTTGTGTAGTGTTTCATGTTCATGAAGGGGTCATGGGAATGAACCGTTTGGGATCCGTTGCCATAATAGACCTAGCAGGGTTGGGGTGAATTCCATTTCGACGCCAGTCAATTCAGGAAGTACACTGCAGTTCGAATTCAAAATCTCTTCAATGCTTTTCAATGAGGAAAATGTGGAATTGGAATTGGAATTTGGCTTACTTTCTGAATTGACTGGAAATCAAATGGAATTGACCCCAACCCTGCTGCCTAGATCGAATGTGCCAACTTTGAGATAAACATTGGGCTTGTTCCCACTAGAGGGCATCCTCCTAGAGGGCAATGGAATGAGTCCACAGTAACACAAGAAAGAGCCGTAAGCATTTCAATAAAATACGACATATATTTTATTTATAAAACAAGTCTGTATTTATTTTACAAAATTACTCAGAATGTACAGCACCGTTTCAATGAAAGTGATTTTTGTCATTAAGTGTAGAAGGTGAAAATGAAATGAAATGTACTTTTTCAGTCTTTGTAGAGGAGGGATCTCATGAATAGTTTTAGCGAATATGGTGGATAAGTGAAGATAGTTCACTCAGGCCGTTTACCATCGAAAATAAATAGTCCGTTCCAGTCTACTTAACTGGGTGTGTCGACCATAGCCACCAATGCAATAGCAGCTGGGTCTGGTCCACTTACTTCATTGAACCAAAAAAAAAAAAACAGCAAGTGGGGTGTCTCGCTTCCACTTCCATCTCTGGTTTTAGTTTGGCTTCAGTGTCTGCCAATATCTTCAAAAGACTGTTGTAAACACTAAAGCAACACTGGAGAAATGCATGTTATGTTGGAGCCTTGCAGTCGATCTATGAAGCAGTCCTTCACTTTTACATTAGAAAGTGCAACTAGAAGAAAAACTGAAACGTTTGTCTAGTGTGAGGTTAAATTCTGAAGGGATAAAAGAGAGGCCTACTGGCATTTTTTTTTAAAGCTTTAAAGAAAGAAAAAAAACAGGACAATATATACTCAGGTTTTACAACTCAGGTTAGTTTTAGAACAATTGATTTTCGAGGTGACATGTCTACGAATGACACGTGACACAGTATTTTGCTATGGAAACCAGTCAACCTCCAACAGCCAGTAACCATGCCCTCTAGGTCATAAAGCTGTTATGCAAACAACAACGTCTGTTTCATACGTTACCTATTTGCTTTTGAACAGACAAGAAACTTAAGCAACACCAATAAAGTACACATTCTGTACCGTACCATGACTGTACAGTGTAATATGCAGGACCTGAAACTCCCCATGTCCCTAGGACCTGTTGAATATTTAAAATCGGAGATGACTAATAGCACCTTATTAAAGGTAGTCTGTTTATGTATTCGTGGCCTAGGTAGGATGCAGACAGACAGGGGAGAATCAGGTGTCCCATTCTTCCACCACTCCACTGATTTATAGATGGAAGGGACAGAGAGAGTGTGATACTGAGATGCCTACAATGACTCTCAGTGAGTCCCAGATTTCTAGGGAACGAAAGAACAGAGATATCTGACTGGATTGACACAAAATGTCATGGCCCAATGGGGATGCACTGCCTTTCATCTCTGTGCGTGTCACTGGGTGTGATAGAGGGACCGTGTGAAATGGTGAGACCGATGTATGTGTTTGAGGGAGAGGCAAAGAAAGTCTTCTGTGTTTGAGTCTGCACGAATTCGTTTGATAGAGAAAGACATGACGTTTTGGTGTGTTTGCGTGTGTGTACGTGAACTCATTTCCCAGAGCTCAGAGGTTCTTGTCGCTAGTCTTGTGACCAGGGAACAGATCGGGCGTTTCTGCTAACGTGGCCCTGATCTTCTTCTTCTCTTTAAAACGTCCCGAGTGGGACACTTTGACATGGCGTCCCTTGGTGGCCGTCTTATCCACTATCCTCTCCAGACGGGCGTTCAATTGGCTGTCCTCTGTGTTGCCCTCTACTGGCCCGGGGGCTCCACTGTGGGGTGTGGTATTGCTGCCATGCTCCGCTGGGATCTCGTACAGAACCTTGGGCTCTGACTTCTTCTTACGTAGGAAGGTCAGCTTCCACCAGCCAGGCGATGGGTCAGCCATGACCACACACAAACACAGAGAGGAGGGAGAGCGGGATGGAAGAATGGAGGGGCCTTGGGTTGATGTAGGGAGAGAAAGAGCGAGAGAAGTTTAGTAATACGTTAGTTAACAACTGTAGCTTTACAGTTCCACAATGTTTACAGTGAAGATGGATCAGACATGAGTCATGAACTCTCAGAGAGAAGAGTGAGGGAGGGAGGGAGAGTTACGTTAAATCCCCCTATGACTCTCTTCCCATTCCCCATTCAAACTCCTGCCACACCTCTTACCCTAAGCCCTAACCACAGTAACCTGACTCTGTGTCAGATAGATCTGTGTCAGGAGGAACGGACTGAGCCCTCCTGAATATTTCAGGGGAACTCAATAGGCACCATATGGTGGAGGGATGACAGGGCACCGCTGGAGATTGGGTTACTCCTAGTGTGTGTTGGCCAAGCTAAATGTGTTGGCTGCTAATAGCGCCTCATATTTCAGCCAAACCCTTTCTAGGATGAGATGACACTCACGGGTTGCCCAATCTCTCGTACTGAGGTGTTGCTCTTTGAATTGCAAGCGCCGCGCTACCATGGCCACTACTTCTGCCTCTACTACTGCCATTATCAATCCCTCTACCATTGTTGCCACCACCATCACAATAAATATGACTACTACCGCTACTACTACAACAACGACTACTGCTAGCGCAAACCTGAGTGTGGGCTTAGTTCCATTCGGATGCAGTCATTTCTGGGAATTAATTTACTTATTTTTCTAGCTGAAATTCCCCTGGCCTGGGTTCAAAAGCAACCACTCATTAAAGTAATTCATTCAACCGTGAGTTTCTGTTTAGTGTTTCACTTTCAATGACCGTTTCCCCTGTCAGGACTAGAGAGAGAAGTACCCAGGTGAAAAGCTTTTTAAATTCCAGCTAAACCGTTCTGCAAACAAATATTAAAGGGGGCATTCCAAAAATCACGTGTTCTGTAGTGTGTCGGTGCAGTTTAAGTGCTCCTGCTCTGACTGTAACAGTCGTGGGAGAGTTTGGCTGTTCATTGTGTAATACAGGCAGAGCAGGTTGTATTGTCTGTCCTGTGAGTTTCTACACAGGTAAATCTGCCCACATAAGCAAACGTGTACTGATTTACCAGCACACGTACATCATTTACGTACATCATTTACCAGATGAACTGTGTGATGTGCAGGCAAAGGCGAACACAGGCATGCAGGCGGAGGGGACCCACATGTAGCAAACGTAAAAATAGACACGTGAACACACGCACACTGCTCTGCCCTCGCTGCACACCGATAAAGCCTCGGCTATGTGCCACTCTCCCCCCCAGAAGAAGGGAATAGGCCATTGCCCACCGGTCGCCTAGCAACGCCGTGGAAATTTCCATAGAATATTCTAATGTACGTTTGGTGATCTGTTTAGGTGCTGGTGACCTTTAACCCGATAGCTGAGGGTTGGGTTTCGGTTTGTGGATGAGCAAACAGAAGCTAAGACTGCTTTTGTGTTGGCCAAGTGGCTACACTTGGCCAACATGTTAATGTTTGAGTTCCTTTGACTGGTTTCCTGCCAGGGTGAAACGTTCAGAGGGCAAAGCTAGTCTGGGCATCATTTCATCTGCCTCAGCATTAATAGTCTGTCTAAGATATGTCTGGTCTAATATCTGGCTTTACGTGCGATCATTTCTTGGTTTACAGTATATTTTTTTACTTGTCAATTGTTATTCACCCTAACATATTTGTAAAGCTAAATTGTTTATCTGGGTTTACTAATACATGTGTCAGTCACCTGACTCTGTAGTACTGCCCTATTTGTGGTTGGTTGTCTTGCAGTCAAAGTGCAACCCATTTTATGACCCTTCTACAGCGGGGTTCCTTATTAGTTCTATTGCCCATTCTATTGCCCGTTCTGGTGCCCGTTCTATTGCCCGTTGTAGTGCCCGTTCTATTGCCCGTTGTAGTGCCCGTTCTATTGCCCGTTGTAGTGCCCGTGCTATTGCCCATTGTAGTGCCCGTTCTATTGCCCGTTGTAGTGCCCATTCTATTGCCCGTTCTATTGCCCGTTCTATTGCCCGTTCTAGTGCCCGTTCTATTGCCCGTTCTAGTGCCCGTTCTATTGCCCATTGTAGTGCCCGTTCTATTGCCCGTTGTAGTGCCCATTCTATTGCCCGTTCTATTGCCCGTTCTATTGCCCGTTCTAGTGCCCGTTCTATTGCCCATTCTAGTGCTTGTTCTATTGCCCGTTGTAGTGCCTGTTCTATTGCCCGTTGTAGTGCCTGTTCTATTGCCCGTTGTAGTGCCCGTTCTATTGCCCGTTCTATTGCCCGTTGTAGTGCCTGTTCTATTGCCCGTTCTATTGCCCGTTCTATTGCCCGTTGTAGTGCCCGTTCTATTGCCCATTGTAGTGCCCGTTCTATTGCCCGTTCTATTGCCCGTTGTAGTGCCTGTTCTATTGCCCGTCCTATTGCCCGTTATAGTGCCTGTTCTATTGCCCGTTCTATTGCCCGTTGTAGTGCCTGTTCTATTGCCCGTTCTATTGCCTGTTGTAGTGCCCGTTCTATTGCCCGTTCTAGTGCCCGTTCTATTGCCCGTTGTAGTGCCTGTTCTATTGCCTGTTCTATTGCCCGTTCTAGTGCCCGTTCTATTGCCCGTTGGAATGCCCGTTCTAGTGCCCGTTCTAGTGCCCATTCTATTGCCCGTTCTAGTGCCCGTTCTATTGCCCGTTCTAGTGCCCGTTCTATTGCCCGTTCTATTGCCCGTTCTAGTGCCCGTTCTATTGCCCATTCTAGTGCCCGTTCTATTGCCCGTTCTATTGCCCGTTCTAGTGCCCGTTCTATTGCCCATTCTAGTGCCCATTCTATTGCCCCTTCTATTGCCCGTTCTATTGCCCATTCTAGTGCCCATTCTATTGCCCCTTCTATTGCCCGTTCTATTGCCTGTTCTATTGCCCGTTCTATTGCCCGTTGTAGTGCCTGTTCTATTGCCTGTTCTATTGCCCGTTCTAGTGCCCGTTCTAGTGCCCGTTCTATTGCCCGTTGGAATGCCCGTTCTAGTGCCCGTTCTAGTGCCCGTTCTATTGCCCGTTCTACTGCCCGTTCTAGTGCCCGTTCTATTGCCCGTTCTAGTGCCCGTTCTATAGCCCGTTGTAGTGCCCGTTCTATTGCCCGTTGTAGTGCCCGTTCTATTGCCCGTTGTAGTGCCCGTTCTATTGCCCGTTGTAGTGCCCGTTCTATTTCCTGTTCTATTGCCCGTTCTAGTGCCCTTCTATTGCCCGTTCTATTGCCCGTTGTAGTGCCCATTCTATTGCCCGTTGTAGTGCCCATTCTATTGCCCGTTGTAGTGCCCATTCTATTGCCCAGACTATTGCCTGTTCTACTGCCCGTTCTATTGCCCGTTCTAGTGCCCGTTCTATTGCCCGTTCTAGTGCCCGTTCTATTGCCCGTTGTAGTGCCTGTTCTATTGCCCGTTGTAGTGCCCGTTCTATTGCCCATTCTATTGCCCGTTGTAGTGCCTGTTCTATTGCCCGTTCTATTGCCCGTTGTAGTGCCTCTTCTATTGCCCGTTCTAGTGCCCGTTCTATTGCCTGTTCTATTGCCCGTTCTAGTGCCCGTTCTATTTCCTGTTCTATTGCCCGTTCTAGTGCCCTTCTATTGCCTGTTCTATTGCCCGTTCTAGTGCCCGTTCTATTGCCCGTTGTAGTGCCCGTTCTATTGCCCGTTGTAGTGCCCGTTCTATTGCCCGTTGTAGTGCCCGTTCTATTGCCCGTTCTATTGCCCGTTGTAGTGCCTGTTCTATTGCCCGTTCTAGTGCCCGTTCTATTGCCCGTTCTATTACCCGTTGGAATGCCCGTTCTAGTGCCCGTTCTAGTGCCCGTTCTATTGCCCGTTATAGTGCCTGTTCTATTGCCCGTTCTATTGCCCGTTGTAGTGCCTGTGCTATTGCCCGTTCTATTGCCCGTTCTGTTGCCCGTTGTAGTGCCCGTTCTATTGCCCGTTCTAGTGCCCGTTCTATTGCCCGTTGTAGTGCCTGTTCTATTGCCTGTTCTATTGCCCGTTCTAGTGCCCGTTCTATTGCCCGTTGGAATGCCCGTTCTAGTGCCCGTTCTAGTGCCCATTCTATTGCCCGTTCTAGTGCCCGTTCTATTGCCCGTTCTAGTGCCCGTTCTATTGCACGTTCTATTGCCCGTTCTAGTGCCCGTTCTATTGCCCATTCTAGTGCCCATTCTATTGCCCCTTCTATTGCCCGTTCTATTGCCCGTTGTAGTGCCTGTTCTATTGCCTGTTCTATTGCCCGTTCTAGTGCCCGTTCTATTGCCCGTTCTATTGCCTGTTGGAATGCCCGTTCTAGTGCCCGTTCTATTGCCCGTTGGAATGCCCGTTCTAGTGCCCGTTCTAGTGCCCGTTCTAGTGCCCGTTCTATTGCCCGTTCTACTGCCCGTTCTAGTGCCCGTTCTAGTGCCCGTTCTATTGCCCGTTGTAGTGCCTGTTCTATTGCCTGTTCTATTGCCCGTTCTATTGCCCGGTCTATTGCCCGTTCTAGTGCCCATTGTAGTGCCTGTTCTAGTGCCCGTTCTATTGCCCGTTCTAGTGCCCGTTGGAATGCCAGTCAGTCAGTGACGTTCAACATAGCTCATTCTCAGGTCGTCCGCCCTGTCTGTCTCTCCGTCATTCCATCCACCTCTTGTCCTTTAGCCATCAGTAACCTAGACTTCCCGTTTCACAGCCTCCTTCAGAGCAGAACATCTGTCAAGTAGCTTTACCGTGTCCTGGACTAGTCGCTGGCACAGCCGGTTGTCCAGGTCAGCTGACAAGGTAACTTCCAAGTAAAGCTCCAAGTGCTGAGTCCGTTTACACGGCGTCATGAGGAACCCAACAAGGAAACGTGAGATCTCAATTTTAGAGAGTCATTCATTTTACGGCCGTGGCTGTGTTGCGTGACTATTTGGGATGGCCAAAGGCCATCCCTTCAAGGTCATAAGGATAATGTCCATGTTGCTCGTCCAGAAACCCAGTCAAGCCAGCAAAATCACCACGCTGTTATTCTTTCCCGAAAGAAAGTGTGTCGCCGGTGCGTCACAGGAAGTAAAAACCTGCGCTTAAGAGCGCAGATGTCTAGTGAGACCATACCCCTGTACCCTCTGTAGTAACCCTTCCAGTCCTGTGGAAGGTCTACGCTACGGTAAACATCCACCTGTGTGTGCAGACTGGGCTCAACACCACTGACGGGCAAGTCACCTTAGGCGATAACCGTCTGCAATTAAAGCTCCATTTCCCCACGCTAACGTTGGACTCTTTATCGGGGAAATATAGGGAAAACTCCCTTGCAGTCAATCTGTCAAACTATTGCATTATGCAGGCTTTGACGCAACAGTGGCCAATATGCCGGCCATTAGGGCTGGGGTCATTCCCTCGAAGGATATACTATACGTGTTTTGGTATACGTTAAATTGGTGCCGTGACTATAAGATCATACAGCTGGTAATTATTAGCGAAGAGTAGGATGTCAAGGCGAGTTACGCAAATGAAAGTGTCACATTGGTATTTTAGAGCTGACATAGCCAGCCAGAGCATTGTATCGAAACCATACAAATGTAGACACATTGACATACGGTCACCAAGGAACAGTGCAATCAGTTAGGTGCAGTGTGTGCTAACAGCTTAGTGTTTACCCAGTGTGTGTGTGTGTGTGTGTGTGTGTGTGTGTGTGTGTGTGTGTGTGTGTGTGGTGTGTGTGTGTGTGTGTGGGTCAAAAGGCTCAGTGTTCAAAGGTCCTTATTGCTAACTGGTACAAGGGGCCCAAGGAAGCCCGTTCTGTCTGAAGTCCACTTTCGGTCAGTTTAAGAGGTATTCATCTGGTTTAGGTATGTTACGGGAAGAGGGTAGTAAGTCCGATATTTGACGTTGTGAAGGAAAATACAACTAGCGCTTACATTTTGATCGTCAATATTTCATCATTACAATCTTGCGATCTGGCAAAATGTTGCTAATTGTACATTGTCAATGCACAGTTTAGGGTGTGTGTGTCTGTGCGTGTGTGTGTGTGTGTGTGTGTGTGTGTGTGTGTGTGTGTGTGTGTGTGTGTGTGTGTGTGTGAGAGAGAGTGTGTGTGTGTCCACAAGAATAGTAAACAAACAAAAATTTGACCAACTGGGGACATTTTGTTGGTCCCCACAAACTCAAATGCTGGGTTAAAGTTAGATTTAGGGTTAGGATTAGGAGCTAGATTTAGTTTTAGGGTTAGGAGCTAGGGTTAGAGTAAGGGTTAAGGTTAGGGTTAGGGTTACGGTAATGGTACGGTTAGCGTTAGATTAAGGGTTAGGGATAACAGGATTTTGAATGGGTGTGTGCGCGCGCAAGTGTGTGTGTATGCAATGACCTCACCTGTATATATGTAGAGCTCTGGAGACGACCTTCCTCCCAAAGCTTAATAGTTTATGGGAAAAACCCTGCTTGGAAAACCAAATATATCGACTCAAATATCAGATCATTGCCACTGCAATATCCACTCCAGAATCCTCTTCCACTCTTATCCTTTTACTGCTGTCCTTCCCTTCGTCTTCTTCGTCCTCCCCTGTACAGCCTATTCTCTCTCTCTCTCTGTCTCTCTCTCTCTCTCTGTCTCTCTCTGATAGTCAGGTGTAGAGCTACAGGTGCAACCTTCGTCCCTCCTCCTGTCACACAGATACACACTCAGCTGAGTGGAGCACTACAGACCCCGCCCACTGGGACTTGGGTAAACACAACCGGGGCGATAGCGAGGTGAGGGAAGAGCGTAGATCCACGCTCAATAGATCCGCTCGACTTATTACGCGTTCTGCCAAATCACTCTGACGACACTTTTTGCCATGTGTCTGCAATGCAAATGCACTGTTGGTTCAGTCAGACAGGAGGCTTGCAACTCTGTAAAGCCCTGCAGAGGTCAGAGAGGATGAACATGACTTTACGGTTATAGATCTGCGCGCCAGTAGATATCATGTTGTATTTGTGTTGATTTCCATAATGCCTGGCGTTACGGTTTTGAATCGCTCCCTCAGAAGTAGGACGTTGGTTAGTATGTAACCAAACGGCTTTAGCCCTGGATTGCATGAAGAAAGTCCCATCTCCATGGTTTCGGTTTTTATTGCCACCGTTGTCGGGTGTCAGCGTGTCGTTTTAGAAGCTCTTGGATACATAAACCACATGTGTACCAATATTACACTCCTGAATATGCAATGACACCGATTCAGACACACGCAAACACCTACAATGACAGGGGGGAGGGGAAAAATACCTATTCCGTATATTTATTCAAAGGGTAAGACATCAGAAGTCTCGTACAACCCTCTTCAGCCCACTGCCAATATCCGGGCTCAGGGAAAGCGGACCCGGCGCAGACACAAACGTCAACCACCCGATAAAACAATCGCCAAGGCCGCTTGTGATGAGGCTTGAAACTGACCGATCACACGTTTCAGTTGAAAACATCCTTAAGACCCAAAATGGCTGCCGTAAAAAAAACAAAGAGGCCTTATACAACCCAGCTCATCTCTCCCTGTAGATGGGTCCTGTCCCCACAAGTCTAGATAGCGTGGTTCCTTGTGTCCAGCTCCAAAGTAGTCAACCATCTGCCTGCTAAAGGCCCATAAACCTATAATCATGTGATAAGTGTCTCTCGAAGGGCGATATGGACAATTACCACAATCGAGGGCGTGCCTTTTGGGGGAAAGGGTTTGTTGTTTCGTACACATGTTTCGCCAGTGACTTTCCCTGAAGCAACATGGGACAGTGGGAAAGTACAGTTTTTCTGACTTCCTACATCATGTCGGCCACAACTTTAACGAACACAGATATGAACCCCATTGTCCTGTATCATAATATCATGTTATGACTATCTGAGCTCTATAATAATGTTACTTCATATAGCGCTATGAGCAATTTAAAAGATCAGATTGAAGAGGGAGGAAATTGCCTGAGCAGCGCCCCTTGTCCTATCAATCTCTGCCATGGTCACTCCATGCAAAACGTCCAACAATGCCATCCTTAGATCTCAAGCACATCTCAGCTTCATATCAGTTTGCATGTTCTGGGCAGAAGCGGTCATGTGAGATTTGATCTGGTGATGAGCTCTGTGTTGGAATAAGAGCCACTGCTTTATGGTGAGACCAATGGGCAAGCTTGACAGCACAGTACAGTGAATAAAGCATTATAGTTCAGGGTGGCTTATAAACCTTATTTAAAAGGCTCAGGCCATTTGTATCAGCACAGCACAGCACAGCACCCTTCCCTCCCCCCTCCCTTTGTCTGATCTCATCCCTCTCTCTCTCTCTCTCTCTCTCTCTCTCTCTCTTTCTTCCTCTCTCTCTCTCTCTCTCGCTCTCTCTCTCCCCCCTTTTCTGGGACAGGCTGGGTGTGTGTGTGTGTCTCAGCATGAGTGTTTTATTGGCAGATCGAGAAGGGACACACCATCCAACACCCAACAACGCTCTCTTTTACCAGCACTGCACAAGAGGTCGCATGGCTCGACACATACTGTTCCTTCTGACCTCTGACCCCCGAATGAGTGTTTCAGTACTTCAAACACGTAGGTTGTGGAGAAGAAGAACGGGCCAAAGGGATCATGTGTGTGTTAGTATGTGATAGAGAGGGACAGAGATGAGGAGAATGGTTATCTATGCATAGTCACTTTCCCCCTTACCTACATGTACAAATTACCTCAGTATATAGCCACGCTATGGTTATTTTTAATGTGTTACTTTTTATTTTATTTTTTAGTGGGGCTTGTTGTACCACGACTGAAATGACTGATGTCAGGAGAAGGAGGTTGAATATTTTTGTCTTTAGTTTATTTAGCAAATATTTTCTTAATTCTGTTGAACTGCGTTGTTGGTTAAGGGCTTGCGAGTAAGTATTTCCCGGTAAGGTCTACACCAAAATTTGATTTGATCTGAACTTCTAGGTGACAGGGACCTTAGACAGACAGCAGCACGTGGCCCTACAAATGGGGCCTTGTTTCTGGCGGTTGATCGCAGAAAGCACAGAACATTTCTGCTCTGGTCTGCACCTGGGGAAAATGGGAGCGAACTTTACCTCTTACGACTGGGTCCTGGTTAATCACATTGATTTGGTTTACTTGGTGGACAACAACAACAAAAAAGTAGACACCAAATCATTCACTTGAGAGAAGATCTGATTTAAAATCATTTGTAATCAACAGTAATGTTACCTGACATCGATGACAATTTGACACGACTGTTTGCTGAGACTGGAAAATATAGTAAAGGGCCCACGCAATGAAGCGCTCATTCAAAGCAGGCACCCCGTGCAGAACTGTAGCGACGTAGATAAGCAAATACGTCCCGGCATCAATCACAACTGGCTCGCAGATAAAGGAAACCCGTGTCACGAGCCAACTAGAAGATTCTTCCCTGTCAAACTGATTCTACGTACAGTATAATCCACCTGCCAATCTACTAGAGGAACTGGCACTGTCACATCGTACTGTAAAGGCATGTCAATACAATAATGCACTGTGTTTTACCCAGATGTCATTCTTGTCGTTTTGTGTGTGTGTGCTTTACCCAGATGTCATTCTTGTCGTTTTGTGTGTGTGCTTTACCCTGATGTCATTCTTGTCGTTTTGTGTGTGTGCTTTACCCAGATGTCATTCTTGATGTTTGTGTGTGTGCTTTACCCAGATGTCATTCTTGTTGTTTGTGTGTGTGAGTGTCTGTAGTGTTTTGATTTTTGATATGTTGTTGGTTATGCATGTATTGTGTTGTTAGGTGTTGTCTGCCAATAATTAGCCAGTGGGTATAAATTGTTTATTGAGTTGAAGTGGTTTTTGCAACTGCACCTCCTTGTGGACAGTGACTAGAAAAGCACATACACCTAATGACAGAAGAGACATGCAAGGATTCCATCACCCCCCACAAAAAAGCTGTGTGGCCTCTCTTTGTAATCTACCACTGATGCCAGACGAGGCATTTGGGTCAAATATTTCCTTAAAACAATAGAGACCATCAAATAACATGTCACCTGATGTAGTACTCACCCACCAGCATTGTACATGACATCACTGGGCACTGCTGGGCTCTCTGCCATCAAACACAGGGCTGGCACTCTGCCATGGCAGTAACTTCACTCGTGCTGTCCTGCTGGTGGCAGACCTCTAAAGCAATTAGGCCACCATAGTCTCTGGCACCAGGAAACCTCCATGGCACCTCGGTGCTGCTCTCCCATGTGGCACGTTGGCTGTGGGTCCACTGGGTCAGTCTAGGGCAGCTAGACACTCTGGGTCCTGCTCCAAGTCCTGGGGAGTGTCTTACAGACTTACAGACTACAGTCCACTGGTTGCTAGTGGGAATTGTTGTACCACCACACCACTGAAATTACTGATGTCGGGAGAAGAACCAGGTTGAATATGTTGGGGGTGTTTAAAAAAACAACAACTTACCAATAGCTGTTGTCGACGCACATGAGATGGTTGAAGTTGTAAGGGAGTCCTAAGTAACACTGCCACCCTGTGGTCTCACCCTATCATTGCAGGGAATATGATCAGATGGGGACAACGGTTTGAAAGTTTTTTTTGCACTGTCTTTGTTTGCGGTAGTATGGTGATAGGACACCAGGTGGCAGTAGAGCATATTGACACTCGTTAACACTCAAAACCTCTTGATTTCATAAAAACAGTTGAGAATGTTCTGTATATTTTAGGATTCAGACACACAGTTTATAAATACAGTGTTCTACTCAATCAGAGGAAAGAGCAGTGAAGAACAATGAGTTGGTCATTGGTAGAATAATGAAGAGGGAGAGTGGAGGAAAGAGGAGAGGGAGAGTGATGTTTATTTATTTTCCCTTTTGTACTTCAACTATTTGCACATAGTTACAGCACTGTATATAGCCACAATATGACATTTGAAATGTCTCTATTCCTTTTGAACCTTTGTGTGTTTAATGTTCATTTTTTATTATTTATTTCAGTTTTGTTTGTAATCTATTTCACTTTTGCTTTGGCAATGAATTGGAATGTTTCCCATTCCAATAAATCCCTTTAAATTGAGAGAGAGAGAGAGAGAGAGAGAGAGAGAGAGAGAGAGAGAGAGAGAGAGAGAGAGAGAGAGACAGAGAGAGAGAGAGAGAGAGAGAGATAGAGGTGCTCTGTAAATGTGATTCTGAAGGAGGGCTGTCCCCTTAAGCACAAGGTAGCCCCCCTTCACTCTCCTCTCTCGCTCTCGCTCTCCTTCCCCTCTCTCCTCTCGCGTGCGACTCCATTTTAATTTCACAGCAGAGAGAGTTTAACTCATGGCGGTGGGGACCCCCGGCCACACCTCTCTCTCTCTCTCTCACTCTCTCTCTCTCTCTCTCTCTCACTCTCAGGACACTCAAAGCACTGTTACATCCTCCTGCTGCCCTCCATCCCTCTATCCCTCCTTCCCTCTCTTCATGCCCACCCCATCACTCCAGTCGCTCGTTACCGAGGGCGGCGGAGGAGGCACAGTGAGTGATGGGAGCCATCCATTAGAACCCCACCACCAGCCTCAGTCCTACACACACACACCTGACCCACAAAAACACACACACACGCATACACACACACCTGACCCACAAATACACACCCACCCCCAAACACTAACACACACACACACACACACACACACACACACACACACACCTGACCCACAAATACACACCCACCCACCCCCAAACACACACGCATACACACACACACACCTGACTCACAAATACACACCCACCCACCCCCAAACACACATGCAGGCATGCACACACACCTGACTCACAAATACACACCCACCCAACCCCAAACACACATGCATGCATGCACACACACCTGACTCACAAATACACACCCACCCACCCCCAAAGACACATGCAGGCATGCACACACACCTGACTCACAAATACACACCCACCCACCCCCAAACACACACACATGCATGCATGCACACACACACCTGACTCACAAATACACACCCACCCAACCCCAAACACACACACATGCAGGCATGCACACACACCTGACTCACAAATACACACCCACCCAACCCCAAACACACATGCATGCATGCACACACACCTGACTCACAAATACACACCCACCCACCCCCAAAGACACATGCATGCATGCACACACACCTGACTCACAAATACACACTCACCCAACCCCAAACACACACGCATGCATGCACACACACCTGACTCACAAATACACACCCACCCAACCCCAAACACACACACATGCATGCACACACACCTGACTCACAAATACACACCCACCCAACCCCAAACACACACACATGCATGCACACACACCTGACTCACAAATCCACACCCACCCACCCCCAAACACACATGCATGCATGCACACACACCTGACTCACAAATACACACCCACCCAACCCCAAACACACACGCATGCATGCACACACACTTGACTCACAAATACACACCCACCCAACCCCAAACACACACACATGCATGCACACACACCTGACTCACAAATACACACCCACCCACCCCCAAACACACACACATGCATGCATGCACACACACACCTGACTCACAAATACACACCCACCCAACCCCAAACACACACACATGCAGGCATGCACACACACCTGACTCACAAATACACACCCACCCAACCCCAAACACACATGCATGCATGCACACACACCTGACTCACAAATACACACCCACCCACCCCCAAACACACATGCAGGCATGCACACACACCTGACTCACAAATACACACCCACCCAACCCCAAACACACATGCATGCATGCACACACACCTGACTCACAAATACACACCCACCCACCCCCAAACACACATGCATGCATGCACACACACCTGACTCACAAATACACACTCACCCAACCCCAAACACACACGCATGCATGCACACACACCTGACTCACAAATACACACCCACCCAACCCCAAACACACACACATGCATGCACACACACCTGACTCACAAATACACACCCACCCAACCCCAAACACACACACATGCATGCACACACACCTGACTCACAAATACACACCCACCCACCCCCAAACACACATGCATGCATGCACACACACCTGACTCACAAATACACACCCACCCACCCCCAAACACACACACATGCATGCACACACACCTGACTCACAAATACACACCCACCCACCCCCAACCCCAAACACACATGCATACACACACACCTGACTCACAAATACACACCCACCCACCCCCAAACACACACACATGCATGCACACACACCTGACTCACAAATACACACCCACCCACCCCCCAAACACACACACATGCATGCACACACACCTGACTCACAAATACACACCCACCCACCCCCAAACACACACACATGCATGCACACACACTTGACTCACAAATACACACCCACCCACCCCCAAACACACACACATGCATGCACACACACCTGACTCACAAATACACACCCACCCACCCCCAAACACACACACATGCATGCACACACACCTGACTCACAAATACACACCCACCCAACCCCAAACACACACACATGCATGCACACACACCTGACTCACAAATCCACACCCACCCACCCCCAAACACACATGCATGCATGCACACACACCTGACTCACAAATACACACCCACCCAACCCCAAACACACACGCATGCATGCACACACACTTGACTCACAAATACACACCCACCCAACCCCAAACACACACACATGCATGCACACACACCTGACTCACAAATACACACCCACCCACCCCCAAACACACACACATGCATGCATGCACACACACCTGACTCACAAATACACACCCACCCAACCCCAAAACACACACACATGCAGGCATGCACACACACCTGACTCACAAATACACACCCACCCAACCCCAAACACACATGCATGCATGCACACACACCTGACTCACAAATACACACCCACCCACCCCCAAACACACATGCAGGCATGCACACACACCTGACTCACAAATACACACCCACCCAACCCCAAACACACATGCATGCATGCACACACACCTGACTCACAAATACACACCCACCCACCCCCAAACACACATGCATGCATGCACACACACCTGACTCACAAATACACACTCACCCAACCCCAAACACACACGCATGCATGCACACACACCTGACTCACAAATACACACCCACCCAACCCCAAACACACACACATGCATGCACACACACCTGACTCACAAATACACACCCACCCAACCCCAAACACACACACATGCATGCACACACACCTGACTCACAAATACACACCCACCCACCCCCAAACACACATGCATGCATGCACACACACCTGACTCACAAATACACACCCACCCACCCCCAAACACACACACATGCATGCACACACACCTGACTCACAAATACACACCCACCCACCCCCAACCCCAAACACACATGCATACACACACACCTGACTCACAAATACACACCCACCCACCCCCAAACACACACACATGCATGCACACACACCTGACTCACAAATACACACCCACCCACCCCCAAACACACACACATGCATGCACACACACCTGACTCACAAATACACACCCACCCACCCCTCACAACATGCATGCACACACACCACAAATACACACCCACCCACCCCCAAACACACACACATGCATGCACACACACCTGACTCACAAATACACACCCACCCACCCCCAAACACACACACATGCATGCACACACACCTGACTCACAAATACACACCCACCCAACCCCAAACACACACACATGCATGCACACACACCTGACTCACAAATCCACACCCACCCACCCCCAAACACACATGCATGCATGCACACACACCTGACTCACAAATACACACCCACCCAACCCCAAACACACACGCATGCATGCACACACACTTGACTCACAAATACACACCCACCCAACCCCAAACACACACACATGCATGCACACACACCTGACTCACAAATACACACCCACCCACCCCCAAACACACACACATGCATGCATGCACACACACCCTGACTCACAAATACACACCCACCCAACCCCAAACACACACACATGCAGGCATGCACACACACCTGACTCACAAATACACACCCACCCAACCCCAAACACACATGCATGCATGCACACACACCTGACTCACAAATACACACCCACCCACCCCCAAACACACATGCAGGCATGCACACACACCTGACTCACAAATACACACCCACCCAACCCCAAACACACATGCATGCATGCACACACCCCACAAATACACACCCACCCACCCCCAAACACACATGCATGCATGCACACACACCTGACTCACAAATACACACTCACCCACCCCAAACACACACACACATGCATGCACACACACCTGACTCACAAATACACACCCACCCAACCCCAAACACACACACATGCATGCACACACACCTGACTCACAAATACACACCCACCCACCCCAAACACACACACATGCATGCACACACACCTGACTCACAAATACACACCCACATGCCACACCCCAAACACACACACATGCATGCACACACACCTGACTCACAAATACACACCCACCCACCCCCAACCCCAAACACACATGCATACACACACACCTGACTCACAAATACACACCCACCCACCCCCAAACACACACACATGCATGCACACACACCTGACTCACAAATACACACCCACCCACCCCCAAACACACACACATGCATGCACACACACCTGACTCACAAATACACACCCACCCACCCCCAAACACACACACATGCATGCACACACACTTGACTCACAAATACACACCCACCCACCCCCAAACACACACACATGCATGCACACACACCTGACTCACAAATACACACCCACCCACCCCCAACACACACACATGCATGCACACACACCTGACTCACAAATACACACCCACCCACCCCCAAACAAACACACATGCATGCACACACACCTGACTCACAAATACACACCCACCCACCCCCAAACACACACACATGCACACACACACCTGACTCACAAATACACACCCACCCACCCCCCAAACACACACACATGCATGCATGCACACACACACCTGACTCACAAATACACACCCACCCACCCCCAAACAAACACACATGCATGCACACACACCTGACTCACAAATACACACCCACCCACCCCCAAACACACACACATGCATGCACACACACCTGACTCACAAATACACACCCACCCACCCCCAAACACACACACATGCATGCACACACACCTGACTCACAAATACACACCCACCCACCCCCAAACACACACACATGCATGCACACACACCTGACTCACAAATACACACCCACCCACCCCCAAACACACACACATGCATGCACACACACCTGACTCACAAATACACACACCCACCCACCCCCAAACAAACACACATGCATGCACACACACCTGACTCACAAATACACACCCACCCACCCCCAAACACACACACATGCATGCACACACACCTGACTCACAAATACACACCCACCCACCCCCGAACACACACACATGCATGCACACACACCTGACTCACAAATACACACCCACCCACCCCCAAACACACACACATGCACACACACACCTGACTTACAAATACACACCCACCCACCCCCAAACACACACGCACACACACACACCTGACTCACAAATACACACCCACCCACCCCCAAACACACATGCACACACACAACAACCACCTCAAACATGCAAACACTCTCACCCTCTTCCCTCACCCCGGCCATGTCTTCAAAATGCATGGGTGTAACAGATTAGCTGTAACCCGTGCTTTAATGGCCACTTCCTCTCCAGTCAGATCCACTATGCAACAGCGTTACCGGTTTACAATGGGAGCGGGGGATGGAGTGTGCCGGGGTGGGGGGTAACATGTTTGACACAACCATTCATGGCATCCTTTATTGATTGGCAGTGGCATATTTTCTATTTTATTGCTGTTCTAGTTACCTTCAACACCTCCAGGCCCTGCCCAGCGGATCACCCATTCAGTCATACTGTAGAATGGTCCTTCTTTTCCATTTAGCTAAATAGCCACTTCCTATTTCAAATTGTGGGTGTCAGTGCCGCAATAGCTCATATGACGACGATGATGATGACGACGATGATGTTCCTACAGTAACGCCGTTCGTGGTCAAACTGGGATGATAGACATGTGCGTCTAACATTGACGACCGTGTGGATGTCGGCCAGGAACACAGAGCGACGGTAATGACAACAGCGATGACATTGGAATTGGCAAGATAGTGGATGACACGAGTTGAACGCATAAAAGTACGAACCATATCGAGTCCCAGGAGTTTTTTTCTTTCCTTCCTACGTCTAATAGGTGAGCTAACCGGCACTTCCTCTCCGTTGATGGACAGATAGGCCAAACATTTGGTTTCAGAATCCAATCTGAGCCTGCTAGAGCTGCTGCTTAATATACAGAGCACTGTCACCACTCTCCGCTAGTGTCAACATCCCATCGCATCTTGACAACTGGGATTGTTTCCAAGATCAACTGACATGGAATGGAAAAGTTCAATTCGGTTCAGCAAAATATGTCCAATTGATAAAACAAGAGAGTGACACGGTAGCACTCACACGCACACGTGCGCGCACACACACACACATACTCGCAGAAACACGCCTCTCAAAAGTCAAAACCCCTTCTTTTTAAATAAAATCTCCTCCCACCAACCCTCCCCCTCTACCTTACCTCCTATGCCTCCCTCCCGTTCCCTCCCTCCCGTTCCCTCCCTCCCATTCCCTCCCTCCCTCCCTCCCATTCCCTCCCTCCTGTTCCCTCCCTCCCTCTCATTCCCTCCCTCCCTCCCGTTCCCTCCCTCCCATTCCCTCCCTCCCTCCCATTCCCTCACTCCCTCCCATTTCCCCCATTCCCTCCCTCCCGTTCCCTCCCTCCCATTCCCTCCCTCCCATTCCCTCCCGTTCCCTCCCTCCCATTCCCTCCCATTCCCTCCCTCCCTCCCATCCCCCCATTCCCTCCCTCCCTCCCGTTCCCTCCCGTTCCCTCCCTCCCTCCCGTTCCCTCCCTCCCCTCCCTCCCATTCCCTCCCTCCCATTCCCTCCCCTCCCTCCCATTCCCTCCCTCCCATTCCCTCCCTCCCATTCCCTCCCTCCCTCCCATTCCCTCCCCTCCCTCCCATTCCCTCCCTCCCATTCCCTCCCTCCCTCCCATTCCCTCCCTCTCATTCCCTCCCTCCCTCCCATTCCCTCCCTCCCATTCCCTCCCTCCCTCCCGTGGCTCCATATTTCTCCATTACTGCGATTTTTAAACACCTCTTGTACTCCTATTAAAAAAAAGTTCTGCACTATTTACCACGTCGGCTATCAATCACTGTCCTCACCGCTACCCCTTCCCCGCCTCCACGTCCCCTCCTTCCCCCCCGGTCCCTCCAGCCCAAAGACAAGCGCTGCGCGGATCCATTTGTCAAATCGGCTCTGGGAGCTACGCTTGACTGTGTCCGAGGAGGACAACCTGTCTCCGCCGCTACCGGGATGAAGGAAGGCGCTATGCAAATCAGCGGCTAATCTACGGCGGAAAACACAAGCGCGGCCTGGAGCCCGAGTTCCATTACTCCTCTTTAGCCTCCTGATTATGATTAAACTGATGGCTGCCGATCGGCATTAACTCTCTCCCTTCCGCTTCGTAGTATGTTAGAAGAGTAACTAGACAAAGACTAAGAGCCGGGTCTGTAGGTTTAGGGATAGATGATGGGGTCTTGGTTTAGGGAACAGCACCAACGTTTGTAGCCCCATAGAGCGAAGGATGATTGGGTTGATGACCATTTGAAATGTAATTAGATGGTGTCTATCTGTCCCTTCATTCCCAATCCTGTAGATGTTTGGTATTGCATACGGGGACCTAAAGAACAGATCGAGTGAGATACGGAGTCTTTACGGTCCATACCTAAACTACATTTGAGCCGTGGAAGCGTCTGAGAAATGTTTCTTTTAGGGTGAACTGTCTCGCAATGATTGGTACTTATCCCAGTTTTGGACCACGCCAATCTAGTAGTCTCCTACACTTTTAGTGATGCTAGGGACTAACCTTTTTCCAGCTCAGGTATATTAATGAATACATGCACCGTTAGCACACATCAATTTTATTCTGACAAGGCCCGGGCTGTCTCGAGAGCAGGGGACATGACGTATCCTGCACACACTCAGAATTAATGAAGACGCTTTAGCATGCTGCTACACTCGACTACAGCAACTCTACTATGGGATCTGTGGATTGCAAGAGGCTTGACAAAGTGGTTGTTTTTATGCATTTTGTATTGTCCGTATCAAATGCTTTGGTAAGCGTGCAATCAGTTCCATGGCACTTTTACACACACACACACACACACGTCATCATTTTCACACCCCTTCCTCTTGCAGAGCACAGATAAACGCTTACTCTCATCCGCCAAGAGAAATGCAATCGCCGAAATGACAGATTTACACACCTTCAAGACAAAGATAAACACACACACGCACGCAAACACACGCACGCACACACACGTACACACAAACACACACACAAAGGCAACATTACATGCATGTTTACTTCCCCATAAATGACAAGAAACACGATGCCGTTTTATAACATACTGTACAAGCTGAAGATACACAAATAAATACACACACACACACACACACAAACACACCGCATAAGAGGCACACACATGTAAATCATGTCTGGATCCTTTGGCAGCTTGTCTTTGTAGTTCTATGTAAATTGGATCTTAACAAAGGAATGATAATGAATTCACTGCATGGTATCGGACACAATTTCCATAATAATACTCTGGACAGATCTGGACACATTTTGAGGGGCCTCAATGCCGGCATTTTCTGAGCTGTAGGCTTTGAATGAGTCTGTAAAGCCTACGTTTGTCGATTTTAAAACAGTTCTTTTACATATAACTGAATATAATAAAACATGTTTTTTAATGTTTTATGGACATCTAATGTGCTACATTACATGTCCAAAAGCACAGTATATTGACAATATTACCACGGTAGTATTATGCTTGGGCGTGTGTGTGTGTGTGTGTGTGTGTGTGAAAATGAAAATGTACAATTATCCATGACCAGATTAATACACAGAGATAAATATGAAGCATTAGAGAGGGAAATAATCACATCCATTTCTCCTCCACTTCATCTTTCAGCCAGGAACGTTGAATAATATGGTTGTGGAGTGGCATGGGTTAACGCACCACCGGAGTTATCAGTGGTAAAGTGGCGAGGGATCTTTCGGCGCTACGAAAACACGGCATCCGTC
The DNA here is from genome assembly GCF_018296145.1 of Oncorhynchus tshawytscha. Taxonomy (NCBI): domain Eukaryota; kingdom Metazoa; phylum Chordata; class Actinopteri; order Salmoniformes; family Salmonidae; genus Oncorhynchus; species Oncorhynchus tshawytscha. Next base: position 5,166,203 of record NC_056455.1, read on the forward strand.
ATTTCTATTAAAACCCTGTGTCACAAGCTGTTAAAACAATATCATACCTCGTCCACAGCTAAGAGACGGATAGGGTCTGTCCCAGCAGATCAAATATGATGTAGCTAGCCAATCTGCTGACATTATTCAACGTGTTACCATGCTTCCCTCTACCGAAGTATCCATTTTAGAGGCCTTTACAGTGCCTGCTTGCTATTTCTTTTCTTTCTTTTGTTTTTGTCTCTAAGATGGGATGCCTCCCATCCATCTGTATGTAGACTATCCTGGCTATGGTGTTGATATTTTAAATACATTAAAACATAACTAGATGAAAGCTCCTCGTAGCAAATAATTGCGTAGGCGGCGGTTTTTAAATGAAACATTTCCGAATGCGATTTTTTTCCTTTTTTTCCCCTTCAAATGTAAATGTATGAATTGGGTAATATTTGATTGACTTGATTCCCCTTTTTTATGAACTAAAAAGAACAAATACTCGACATCAAGCTGGTAGTACAGCAGTATTCAAACAGCTGTATTCAGACTGTTCCCAAGTTGTTGTTTTTTAAATGATGATAATACCCAGAAATAAACTGCATGCTATAATATACAGATGTTCTAGTCTACGGGAGAGAGCCTAGTAAAACATCCTCTTCTAGATGGATCTAGTCTGGGGAAGACAGGCTTGGTGTTTCACTTGGATGGTTCTGGTTCTTACCAGTAGTTGTATTGTGTCAACCTGTGACTGGGCCCGGGCTACAACAACTGTATTAATTAGTAGCTAATTATAAAACAACACCCCCTGACAGTGGCCTTACAGGAGAGGCGCTTCAATCTGACAACCGTGGAGCTGTCACTAAGTTAGTCTACGTCTTTCACAGCATGAGAGAGAGAGAGAGAGATGGAGGAGAGAAAGAGAGAGATCAGCGTTTTTCAAGAGTACTCTCACACCAAAATACACACACACACACACACACACACACACACACTCACACACTGTGTAATATCATAGCTTTGCCTCATTCATCCAAGTCTGCACACTCCTAGTTGTGTTGACATTAACCCCACTGGTAATAAATGGGCTTGCCAGGCAGCTGGGCCGTGTGTTTAACATCACACACTGTGGCTGGTCAAGACGTTATAGTGGGCCGACCCATCTGCGTGTGTGTTTGTGTGTGAGTGTGCTTGTGTGTGAGTGGGTGTGTGAATGCATGCGGGTGTGCATGTGAGTGAGGGGTTCGTGTGTGCGCGAGCATGTGTCTGTGCAGCTGTCACATGGCATCCATTACACCTGGAACGTTGATTACAGACAGGAAGTGTCTGTGGCCCCTGACCCCTCCCCCACCTCCCTCATTGGTCCTAGTCCCCTGAGATCCCAACAGGCCTTGCTGCTCTATAAAGAGACCTATAAAGGATAGGAGGCTGGAGAGCTGTGTGTGTGTGTGTGTGTGTGTGTGTGTGTGTGTGTGTGTGTGTGTGTGTGTGTGTGTGTGTGTGTGTGTGTGTGTGTGTGTGTGTGTGTGTGTGTGTGTGTGTGTGTGTGTGTGTGTGTGTGTGTTTCACACCCTGACACTGTACTGCGGAGCCCAATGGAGATTTTGAGAAATACCAACACCGTCAAACAGATACCTCTTATGTAGTGAGAAGACACTATAAATAGCCAAAGGTGAGGGATTGTATTCTGTATGAATGTAGGGACATGTGTTACATACTGTAATTAGACACAGCATATATGTATGTACCGGTATATACCTATGTGCACATCGCCCTTCACTCTCCCCATAAAGCCCTTTCATACAATAGGACTCACAAACCCATAAAGGTCTTGGAGTAGAAGCCATGATGTGCTTGCCAATCGGCCACCTATTCCCTTTGTAGTGCACTACTTTTGAGCAGGTGCTGGTCAAGTGGTTAGGATGCCATTTGGGACCCCCCGTAAACTGGGTGTAATGTACCGGTCATGTATGTATGTCTGCATACCTGTCTACTGTGCTCGGCAACAACGGATCATCACTCCCAGAAATCTTCCTTCATGTTCAGACGTTTATGACGGTGTCTGTTATGTTCAGACCGTGGATACGTCCCATAGGGCACCCTATTGCTTCACACTTCGATACTTTTGAACAGGGCCCATAGAGGTCTGGTCAAAAGTAGTGCACTGTATAGGGAATAGGGTGCCATTTGGGACATGGGCATCGGAGAGAGAGAGATAGGCAAGCCCTGTTAGTGTGGAGCTGCTCCTTAACACCTAAACCACTGGCGCAAAGAGAGGAGAGGAGAGAGGTGGAGCCTAGGTATGAGGAGTTATAGAGAGAGAGCTAGAGAGAGAGAGAGAGTTGACCAATCACATTCATTACACAAAGAGAGAGTTATCCAATCACATTAATGAGAGAGAGAGAGAGAGAGAGAGAGAGAGAGAGAGAGAGAGAGAGAGATGTTGTCCAATCAGGATTGAGATTGTCAGTGTGATTGACAGGAACAACTTTGTCATCAGTGTAGGATGTGGGAAAAAGACATTACTCAGTAAATGGCAGTAGTGGTTTTGGCGCCAAGCCTTGCTATGGGCACTGATACATATAGAATATGTCTGTGTGGAGTTAGTGTGATCATGAATGAAGGGAGTTGTCTAGCCTAATAAAAAACACCAACATTAAAAAGGAAGTTAAATTAAGTTTCCGGTTAGGAGTAAAGTTGAGTAATGCAGCGCCAATGTGCTTCATGACACACAAACTACACAGTACATACATAAGAGTACACTATAACAGATATCATTTAGCACATACACGCACACGCCCACACACACACACACACACACACGCCCACACACACACACACGCCCGCGCACACACACACACACGCCCGCGCACACACACACCCACACACACACACCAGCAGATGTCGCTCCCCGACCCTGCCCCCCCTTCTTTCTCTCGTGGCCTGCGGGACTTTCTGTACAAACAACAGGGGTCAGCCGGCGACCCTCAGTACAGAACCCAGGCAGGGTCAAAGGTCAGGTTCCCAGCCTGCTGTTGCCATGGGGAGCGCATCTGGAGAAGGAGGTGGCAGCCCCTCGCTCCCCTCTCTTCCCCTCTCCTCTCCTCCTCTCTCTCTTTACATTGAAATTGGCAAACGTCCAGTTTCTTTGCATTGTCCCGAGGCCCATTTTCGAGGAACATCAGCTCTAACACAGGGGAACTGTGTGTAACAGTAATGATTTGACAGTTATGGATCACATTTATATTTCCCCTTACAGCTGTGATTCTCACAGCATGTTGTGCTACTGTTTGTAGAGGTAACTTGTAACTGGAACTTTTCACATGGTTTTTATTCACAGTCCTATTTCAGACGAGTTTATCTGGTATACACAGAGAATGGAAAGATATGGAACTGTGTACTCAGTTGAGGCAATCTAAAACCATTGGTACCTCAACTAACACACGTCTTGCCATTGTGTTATTTACTGTAAATGGAAAAGTGACACCTAATTAACCGGCCCAGCTGATTAACGGTTCAAACATAGAAACACATAAATGCCGTATATAAGATAGGAGAGGAATACATGAATAGAGATTGTCCTCGTTAGTGGTAATGACGACCATAGCTCTGCCTGCATGGACACATCAGTGATTCGACGGCACAGAAGAGTATTTATATGAGGATTTATAGAAGGCTGACGCACTCAGATTCAAGCCACTCATCTGACACGTCTTGGTTACGTCCCAAATGGCAGCCAATTCTCTTTATATTGCACTACTTTTTTTGCACTGCTGGTCAAAAGTAGTGCACTATTTAGGGATTAGGGTGCCATTTTGGACGTAGCCCTCAAATCTGTGTTAGGGTATTTTGTCAACATGAACTAGTACTGTATGAACCAGTATTGTAAGAACGAGTACTGGAGGAACCAGTACTGTATGAACCAGTACTATATGAACCAGTACTGTATGAACCAGCACTATATGAACCAGTACTATATGAACCAGTACTGTGTGAACCAGTACTATATGAACCAGTGCTGTGTGAACCAGTACTGTGTGAACCAGTACTATATGAACCAGTACTATATGAACCAGTGCTGTGTGAACCAGTACTATATGAACCAGTACTATATGAACCAGTACTATATGAACCAGTGCTGTGTGAACCAGTACTATATGAACCCGTACTCTATGAACCAGTACTATATGAACCCGTACTATATGAACCAGTACTATATGAACCAGTGCTTTGTGAACCAGTACGGTGTGAACCAGTACTAAATGAACCAGTACTATGGTGGCTCTGGGTCTGTGAGTATCCATAGCAACGGTGTCGCTTGGGCTGCTCTGCTCAATGAAGAGACATGAGAGAGCAGTTAGCTGTTAGCTCCTTCTCGTCACTCTAAACTCCGACAAAACTCAAGAAACATTGTTCTTTTCTGTGAAATATTCTTTCCTGTTTTTTATTTGACCAGGTAGAAGCACGTCTGACACCATGTTGTGTTCTTCGTCAGATATGACAGTACAATGCAGGAGAGCTCAGCTTCAAAATGTTAGTGATCAATTTAGTGATACCCAAGCCCTTCCTGTACCCTTGTTATTGATGAAAAAACAGGCCCTACCCAGCCCTAACCCGTTGTATAATGTCGGGGCCCGTCAGACTCGGGTCGGGTGGCAGAGGTCTAAGTGATAGACACGTAACCATGGCCTCTGGCTGGCTGTCACCCAGCGACCAGAGGTGCCAGCACCTGGTGACATCTGCCAGGCACTGTGGCAACAGCACCAGGGACAGGACAGGACAGGAAAGGAAGAGGACAGGAAAGGATAGAAGGATAGAATAGATGACACGCCCCGGTGTCCCTCCCTGTCACCCTGTAGCCAAGCTGTCTGGACCCCTCCCCCACCCCCTCCTCCGACAACGCAAACAGAGGGTCCTTGTACGTCCATCTCTGAGGAGGTCAATTTACCAGTGCCTTGGGGGTGACATTACGCTAGGGGTCAGAGGTCATGGGAGTGGGAGACAGTGGCACCACAGAGCCATGAATGACTGGGTGGGCCTGTTTTTACCAGATAAAGTCTGGCTTTTGTTCATCATAGGCTGGAACAGAACACGGACTTATCTCTAACATGATCCATAAAGGACAGTTCCAGAGTCAATCAAGCCCAATAGAGAATAAGTAATACGATTGCTGTGTGAGGTCCCCATTCAATCAAAACTGCTAGGCAAGAAGGATTTCAACGGTATAGGCCTATTATTATACAAGAAATTCGACTAAACACATACACACAGGCCCAAAAACAAAGATGTAGACCCCAGAAACATTCAGCATCGTTAGTATCTCAGGCTGGTTCGTTGGACGAAGAAGAAAAGAGATGCAAAACATGCTGCTCCATGCAGTCGGCGTTCCATTTACATTCAACCTTTAGGTGTAGAAGTCCACGTGGTTTTACAGTTCAAAAGGCACTCGCACATCTGCGTTCTCTCTGTTGCGGGCGCATGGCAACAGTTGAATAACACAAGGGGGGGAAAAGAAGAAACCTGCTGTTGCTCGTCCACATGGTTCTAAAATGACCGGAATGAGTAGAGGTGTCCAAATGTTATTCATTCATGTTATTAACAATTAGTTATTCATTAATTCCACACAAGTGATAACAATCGAGTGCTAAATGATATATTATGGTGCTACATTTAATTAATCGCAAATAATTTTTTTTTGTAATTAATAAGATGCCATTTATAACAAATAACAGCTTTAGCTGGATTCCAATGTGTCGACAATATTTGGTAGTGTTTCTCTTCATGTAAAATGAAGGCAGGGAGCCCAGTGGTCAGAGCGTTGGGCCAGTAACCAAAAGGTTGTTGGATAGAATCCCCGAGCTGACGAGGTAAACATCTGTCGGCAGGAGGCAGTTAGCCCACTGTTCCCAGGCCGTCGTTGTAAATAAAAACGTGTTCTTAACTGACTTTCCCAGTTAAATAATAAAAACAACAACATGTCTTTCATACTTTTTTAAATTCAGGGGCAAAAATGTGTCATTAGGAATATATCCTCGTATAGAATTTGCTCTTCAATAATAAATAAACATGTCAACACACACACACACACACTCTCTCAAACCCCACTTGTTCTGGATCAAGGGTAATCTTACTGATTTGCTCCTCGTTTAGAACCCAGATATCCACCTCATTCCTTCTGAGCTGAGTACTATATGAACCAATACTATATGAACCAATACTGTATGAACCAGTACTATATGAACCAATACTGTATGAACCAATACTATATGAACCAATACTGTATGAACCAGTACTATATGAACCAATAATGTATGAACCAATACTATATGAACAAATACTGTATGAACCAGTACTATATGAACCAATACTGTATGAACCAATACTATATGAACCAATACTGTATGAACCAGTACTATATGAACCAATACTGTATGAACCAGTACTATATGAACCAATACTGTATGAACCAGTACTATATGAACCAATACTGTATGAACCAATACTATATGAACCAATACTGTATGAACCAGTACTATATGAACCAATACTGTATGAACCAGTACTATATGAACCAATACTCTATGAACCAATACTTTATGAACCAATACTGTATGAACCAGTACTATATGAACCAATACTGTATGAACCAGTACAATATGAACCAATACTGTATGAATCAGTACTATATGAACCAGTACTATGTGAACCAGTACTGTACGAACCAGTACAATATGAAACAGTACTGTACGAACCAGTACAATATGAAATAGTACTATATGAACCAGTACTATGTGAATCAGTACTGTAGGAACCAGTACTATATGAAACAGTACTATATGAACCAGTACTGTATGAAACAGTACTGTATGAACCAGTATTATGTGAACCAGTACTGTACGAGCCAGTACAATATGAAACAGGACTGTACGAACCAGTACAGTGTGAACCAGTACTGTATGAACGAGTACTGGAGGAACCAGTACTATATGAACCAATACTGTATGAACCAGCACTATATGAACCAGTACTGTATGAATCAGTACTGTGTGAACCAGTACTATATGAACCAGTGCTGTGTGAACCAGTACTATATAAACCAGTGCTGTGTGAACCAGTACTATATGAACCAGTACTATATGAACCAGTGCTGTGTGCGCCAGTACTGTGTGAACTAGTACGGTGTGAACCAGTACTATATGAACCAGTACTATATGAACCAGTGCTGTGTGAACCAGTACTATATGAACCAGTACTGTGTGAACCATTACTATATGAACCAGTACAGGTGAACCAGTACTATATGAACCAGTACTATATGAACCAGTACTGTGTGAATCAGTGCTGTGTGAACCAGTACTATATGAACCAGTGCTGTGAACCATTACTATATGAACCAGTACTGTATGAACCAGTGCTGTGTGAACCAGTACTATATGAACCAGTGCTGTGTGAACCATTACTATATGAACCAGTACAATATGAACCAGTACTGTGTGAACCATTACTATATGAACCAGTACTGTGTGAACCAGTACTATATGAACCAGTACTATATGAACCAGTGCTGTGTGAGCCAGTACTGTGTGAACTGGTATGGTGTGAACCAGTACTATATGAACCAGTACTATATGAACCAGTGCTGTGTGAACCAGTACTATATGAACCAGTACTGTGTGAACCATTACTATATGAACCAGTACTATATGAACCAGTACTGTGTGAACCAGTACAGGTGAACCAGTACTGTGTGAACCAGTACTATATGAGCCAGTACTGTGTGAACCAGTGCTGTGTGAACCAGTACTATATGAACCAGTGCTGTGTGAACCAGTACTATATGAACCAGTACAATATGAACCAGTACTGTGTGAACCATTACTATATGAACCAGTACTGTGTGAACCAGTACTATATGAACCAGTACTAGGTGAACCAGTACTATATGAACCAGTACTGTGTGAACCAGTACTGTGTGAACCAGTGCTGTGTGAACCAGTACTATATGAACCAGTGCTGTGTGAACCAGTACTATATGAACCAGTACTGTGTGAACCAGTACTATATGAACCAGTACTATATGAACCAGTACTATATGAACCAGTACTGTGTGAACCAGTACTATATGAACCAGTGCTCTGTGAACCAGTACTATATGAACCAGTACAATATGAACCAGTACTGTGTGAACCAGTACTATATGAACCAGTACTGTGTGAACCACCATGTGCATAATATAATGAGGTTGTTGGCGGTAGGCCAGTGTTTCACAGAGCAGCATCTGGTTTCATAAACAGGGAAGCAGGCATGAAGGAGGGGGAGGAGGGGGAAGCTAGGGGGTAAGGAGGGGGACGTTAAGGGGTGAGGAGGGCTTCTGCTGTAAATGCATTGTCATGGATGAGGTGACAGGTAGGAAAGGGGTTAGCGAAGGTGGAGGGGGGACGGGAGAGACGGGGGGGGAGTTTGATGAGAGGAGAGGGCAGCATGACGGAGGTCGATGTCAGATCTGCAATTTCGCTAGAAGCTTGTCAGTGACAAACGTTGTAGCGCTTTCGCTGTGTTTAGCGTGTGTGAGAGAAGGAGAGAGAGAGAGTGACTGCTTTTGCTATAATTGGGTGTGTGCGTGTGTTTGTGTGTGTGTGGGCGTGTGTATCACTGTGTGAGCGTGCATGCGTGTGTGTTAGCATGCATGTGTGTGTGTCAGTCTGCCTGACTCTGCTGTAATTGCTGTAACCTAACCTTAGATAAATAGCACTCCTGTAGTGGCCCTATCAGATGGCAGCGTGGCCTTGTGAGACCCCAAAATCCTCTGGTGTGTCTGTGAGTGAGAGCCGTCACTAACCCAGAGAGAGGAGATGAGCCAGCTGTTCGTTCAGCCCAGCCCACACCTGCGCACACACACACACACACACACACACACACACACACACACACACACACACACACACACACACACACACACACACACACACGGACAGACATCAAACAGGTATTTAGTTTGCCAGCCAAATGAACCCCTAACAACCCAACATCTTTGAATTCAGAGCTGGCCTCAGTCGCCCACTTTTCCCAGGAAGCTCTCTTCTTTATACCAGAAAAAAAAACTCTTCTTCCCTTGAGTCAATCAGGCCGGTAATATATGGCCCCGTTTATATATGGTTCTAACATGCGTCCTTTTTTTCCTGATCTTGTGCGTTTATACTTACAAGATCTGATCACAATCAGTTAAAGATCTGATCACAGTCAGTTCACAATGCCCCTTTTAATCATCTACACCTGTCTGAAAATGTGAGCACAATCAGAACGTGGACATGATCCGTGCACAGGGCTTCTGTGTCGCCGTAGGCCTCTGATGACGGGATCCCCCGTGCCAGCAGGACAGAGAAATATCTGTTTTTAAATGGCTCTCTCTTTCTCTGCTCAGGACTCTGAGGTCAGACCCTGTAGTCATAAAGCATAGCGCTCTCAATGCTACAATGCTTCCCTCTTTTTGCTCTGGGGGAGATATGTAGCTACTTGGGCAAAGAGTGAGAGTGCTGAATGATGTGGTAGCAGGCTCTCTACTGTCCTTATGTGAAGTTAAAATCAAGTACTTGGGTGGCCTATTCAATCAAAACCCCGAGGCGGGGAGTTTTCTCCAGTCATCTGCCTCTCTTCCTGTCTTAAGATGCCTCTCTCTTTCATTCCCCTCTTGTCCACCAGGAAGTCTACGTCAGTGCTTTTCTCAGCTCTTTCCTTTGACCTATAACCCCTGTTCCTCCATTGCCCTGGTCCCATCTCATTTCCTCCTTACCCATCGCCGTGTACGTTTCTCCTCTCACTCCCTCTGTTTTTGTCCCTTTCACTCTGCATCTCCTTCTCCCTCTCCTCCTCCTCTCTCCCCATCCTCTTCCTGTCTTCCCTCCTCTTTTTCTCCCCGCCCTCTCCTTCTTTCCTTCTATGCATCACCCCACCTCTCTCTGTCGGATTGGTCTCCTCCCCTAGTGTGTGTGTGCGTGTGCGTGGAGAGTAGGATCGCTTGCAGGCCCGTAGGGGATTGCCGTGGAGGACGAGCAGGAAGCCAGTAGGGATTCTGACATCAGCCAAGCACAGGAGGAGACCAAACAGAGAGAAAGAGAGAGGGAGAGGTAGAGTAATTTACAGAACGATACACACACGCTGACAGAATCTTGTAGTCAGCTCGAGGCTAGAGAGGGTCAGCGTGGCAGGACTACGGGGGAGTGGAGGGTGTTTGAGGGCGTCCCATCCCTCCCCAGGGGCACGCACAATAGGGGAGTTTCTTCCGCGCCTTTCGGTGGCAAGGGGCCCCCTCCCTCACCCCTGGGCCCGGGCCCCTCTGGTGTAGTTAAGTGAGCCCTGAGTGAGATTGATGGGGGTCAAGACCCCTCCCCCCCATACCCCGGGGCAGTGCCCAGCCCTCATCCCCTCCTTTTCCACCCCCTTTTAAAACACGCTTGGGCCAGTCCAGCTGCTCTCGTTCCTCTCACTCTCACTCCTCTCTCTGTAGCCTACTCTCCCCTCTTCCCTCTCTTTTGTCACCCTTCCCTCCTTTTCTTTTCCCACTCTGTCTCTGGATTCTCTCTGATTGGGTTTGTGTTAACTGCCTCTTTGCTGGAAGACCGTAAATGACACCGGTGGGAGGAAATGGGGTCCTCCGCCATCCTCCCTTTCTCTCGGTTTCCCCCCTCTTTCTACAGATACTGGGGCTGGAAGGGTGAGGGACGGGGAGAGAAAAGAGAAAAGAGACCGAATGAGTGAAGTCAATGAAAACGTCTAACACATTTCCTCCTCTTGAACCGTCTTTGTTGAGCTCAACTAATTATCAAATGAAAGGGGTGTTTGTTGAGGAAATAAGGTTTTGAACCCAAAAACATACTCGTCCCCAAAAAATCTGTGGAATTTGTCTCTTTTGAATATGAGCCACTGTGTTGTTGATGGAGTACACATGGGATTCCCAATACACCCACCTCTCTCTTTCTTTCTCTATACCAATCTATCTCTCCTCCCTCTCACACACACATCCACACACACACACACACAGAAGCCCCCTTTCTCTCTCGGCCCAGCGGTTGTTGTTTATCTTCAGCTGAGATGAAACCATCGGTCCATTCCTCTCAGTGCAGGAGGACATTTGTCTTGCCTGGCAGCCCTGCTCCCCTGACCCCTCCTTTGGTCATCTCCACTGACCAGCCATGGAGCATTCCCATCTTCCCCTCCCCTATGTCCCATAAGTCCCCCCCCTCCTCCCCCCTCTGCACCCCCTACCCACCGCATCCACACATCCTATCCAGCAGAGGACTCAACAGTAAACAAGCTTTTCTGTGTCCTTCTTGGGCAGGGCTCCTTCATGGACCATAGTTATAGAGCATGCTGGTCTAAGGAAAACCCCAACTCTCTTCTTCTTGAAAGTTCTCTCAGCCCTGCCAGCCGTTCTAATATGATACCTTGTTGCATAGCCTCATGGGACATGTAGTCAATGACCAACATTATTCAGGTTCTCTGTGTGAGTCTCCAACATGAAGAGGCGCCCTTCTTACTGATATCGCCTGTAAGACATTCTTAAGTGAATGCATTTATGGCGTGGTTGTGAAAGCCCAAAAGGCAATAAGCTAATGTGTTGTCAATAGCTTTAAAAAGTGTATGTGATTAAAATGACATGCAATGACAAGCACATGAATGCGTTCTAAAAACGTGTCAATGAAGTGCCGTTAGGAATCAATAGCTCAAATCTGAATCAACATTTGATCCTTGAAGGTATTTTACACCAGAGGATGAGAACACCATGCCACATGATTTGGCTTGAATGAAAAGCCAAACACAAAGGCACACAACATCAACAACAGCTGAAGCCTCTGCCTGACATTAACATAGTGCCAAAATTGTGTTTTTACTTTCTTCTCTCTGAATTTTCTCATTGTCTCTCACCTGCCTTTCTATGGTTTCTTACTTTCCTCCTTTCTCGCTCTCCCTCCTTTATTGTTGCTCCCTCTAATAGTCTCTGTCTCATCTCTCTGTCTCTCATATTCCATCTCTCTGTCTCTCATATTCCATCTCTCTGTCTCTCATATTCCATACTGCTGTCTCTCATATTCCATCTCCCTGTCTCTCATATTCCATCTCCCTGTCTCTCATATTCCATCTCCCTGTCTCTCATATTCCATCTCCCTGTCTCTCATTTTCCATCTCTCTGTCTCTCATATTCCATCTCCCTGTCTCTCATATTCCATCCATCTCCCTGTCTCTCATATTCCATCTCCTGTCTCTCATATTCATCTCCCTGTCTCTCATCATCTCCCTGTCTCTCATATTACATCTCCCTGTCTCTCATCATCTCCTGTCTCTCATATTCCATCTCGCTGTTGCTCCCTCAATATCTCTGTCTCTGTCTGATCTCTCTGTCTCTCATATTCCATCTCTCTGTCTCTCATATTCCATCTCGCTCTCCCTCCTTTATTGTTGCATCTCTGTCTCTGTCTGATCTCTGTCTCTCATATTCCATCTCTCTGTCTCTCATATTCCATCTCTGACTCTCATATTCCATCTCTCTGTCTCTCATATTCCATCTCTCTGTCTCTCATATTACATCTCCCTGTCTCTCATATTCCATCTCTCTGTCTCTCATATTACATCTCTCTGTCTCTCATATTACATCTCCCTGTCTCTCATATTACATCTCCCTGTCTCTCATATTACATCTCCCTGTCTCTCATATTACATCTCCCTGTCTCTCATATTACATCTCCCTGTCTCTCATATTACATCTCCCTGTCTCTCATATTCCATCTCGCTCTCCCTCCTTTATAGTTGCTCCCTCTAATAGTCTCTGTCTCTGTCTGATCTCTCTGTCTCTCATATTCCATCTCTCTGTCTCTCATATTCCATCTCGCTCTCCCTCCTTTATTGTTGCTCCCTCTAATAGTCTCTGTCTCTGTCTGATCTCTCTGTCTCTCATATTCCATCGCTCTGTCTCTCATATTCCATCTCTGACTCTCATATTCCATTTCTCTGTCTCTCATATTCCATCTCTCTGTCTCTCATATTCCATCTCTCTGTCTCTCATATTCCATCTCTCTGTCTCTCATATTCCATCTCTCTATCTCTCATATTCCATCTCTCTGTCTCATATTCCATCTCTCTGTCTCTCATATTCCATCTCTCTGTCTCTCATGTTCCATACTGCTGTCTCTCATATTCCATCTCTCTATCTCTCATATTCCATCTCTCTGTCTCTCATATTCCATCTCTCTATCTCTCATATTCCATCTCTGTCTCTCATATTCCATCTCTCTGTCTCTCATATTCCATCTCTCTGTCTCTCATATTCCATCTCTCTGTCTCTCATATTCCATCTCTCTATCTCTCATATTCCATCTCTCTGTCTCATATTCCATCTCTCTGTCTCTCATATTCCATCTCTCTGTCTCTCATATTCCATCTCTCTATCTCTCATATTCCATCTCTCTGTCTCTCATATTCCATCTCTCTGTCTCTCATATTCCATCTCTCTGTCTCTCATATTCCATCTCTCTGTCTCTCATATTCCATCTCTCTGTCTCTCATATTACATCTCTCTGTCTCTCATGTTCCATACTGCTGTCTCTCATATTCCATCTCTCTGTCTCTCATATTACATACTGCTGTCTCTCATATTACATCTCTCTGTCTCTCATGTTCCATCTCTCTATCTCTCATATTCCATCTCTGTCTCTCATATTCCATACTGCTGTCTCTCATATTCCATCTCTCTGTCTCTGATTTTCCATCTCTCTGTCTCTCATATTCCATACTGCTGTCTCTCATATTCCATCTCTCTATCTCTCATATTCCATCTCTCTCTCTCATATTCCATCTCTCTGTCTCTCATATTCCATCTCTCTGTCTCTCATATTCCATCTCTCTGTCTCTCATATTCCATCTCTCTGTCTCTCATATTCCATACTGCTGTCTCTCATATTCCATCTCTCTGTCTCTCATATTCCATCTCTCTGTCTCTCATATTCCATACTGCTGTCTCTCATATTTCATCTCTCTGTCTCTCATATTCCATCTCTCTGTCTCTCATATTCCATCTCTCTGTCTCTCATATTACATCTCTCTGTCTCTCATGTTCCATACTGCTGTCTCTCATATTCCATCTCTCTGTCTCTCATATTACATACTGCTGTCTCTCATATTACATCTCTCTGTCTCTCATGTTCCATACTGCTGTCTCTCATATTCCATCTCTCTATCTCTCATATTCCATCTCTCTGTCTCTCATATTCCATCTCTCTATCTCTCATATTCCATCTCTGTCTCTCATATTCCATCTCTCTGTCTCTCATATTCCATACTGCTGTCTCTCATATTCCATCTCTCTATCTCTCATATTCCATCTCTGTCTCTCATATTCCATCTCTCTGTCTCTCATATTCCATCTCTCTGTCTCTCATATTCCATCTCTATCTCTCATATTCCATCTCTCTGTCTCTCATATTCCATACTGCTGTCTCTCATATTCCATCTCTCTGTCTCTCATATTCCATCTCTCTGTCTTTAATATTCCATACCACTGTCTATCCTCAAGATCATCTTCCTATCTCTCTATTTCCCCTCTCTCTCCCTCCCCCTCCTTCTCAACATTTTACCCCCTCCCTCCCTCAATCCTTTTCTTTCTCTCCCTCCCTACCTTGTTCTCTCCGCAGGAGCAGCGCTGTAGCAGAGAGATAATGGCCGCCGGCTCCTCAATCTTGCGAGTGTAATGTGTTTCTGACGTGGGATTGTGCCGCCCGCCCCAGGGGAAAGCATGGAGACAACACCATGATCGAGTGTCAGGTGCTGCTGGCAAATATCTCTGTGTGTGCACTGTGCAGAGTGTGTGTGTGTGTGTGTGTGTGTGTGTGTGTGTGTGTGTGTGTGTGTGTGTGTGTGTGTGTGTGTGTGTGTGTGTGTGTGTGTGTGTGTGTGTGTGTGTGTGTGTGTGTGTGCGGGAGTGTGTGTGTGTACAGTGTATGTGCGTGTGTGTGTGTGTGTGTGTGTGTGTGTGTGTGTGTGTGTGTGTGTGTGTGTGCCGTGCTGGAGGACTGCTGTGAATCGCTCCGCATATCAGGAAGTTACATAACGATGTCTATCTCCTTAGCCAGTATCATTGACAGGTGGGAACACCAATGTGTTTTTCCTTTTTGCAAAAAAATAGCCTCTCTTTTAACCCAAGAATTCCTTCAGAAATGGATTGGAGCGACTCTTTTCAAACGTGAGAAAGTGATGGCCCCAAGCTCCCACTGTTATGACCAAGGAATCGCCATGCCATGCTGTTCTCTTCAGTTACTGCGGTGTGACATGTGTTTTGATTGTACTGTATGAGTCTAATGGGCTGCGTGTGCTGCAGGAGAACACTCGCTGGCCACGCAGCTCGACGTGCCGAAGCGTCCATTTTGTCCTGCCCTGCAAACTCCCTGTCTCGGGGTTTTGATTGAATAGGCCACCCAAGTACTTGATTTTAACTTCAAATAAGGACAGTAGAGAGCCTGCTACCACATCACTCTAACTCTTTGCCCAAGTAGCTACATATCTCCCCCAGAGCAAAAAGAGGGAAGCATTGTAGCTCATGTAACATGGCTGTCATTATGTGCCGTCTTGAAGTAGGCCTTTACATACCACTGTTCCTTCAGTATCTAACCGTCACACATACAGGGTCAACAGCCTAACCACGCAAACGTCCAAAGGATGTGACATTTTTCGGGAACGTGCGTCCATCGGAACCTCTGACTCATCCGAATGTGAGATTTGGAATGCCATAGATCTGTGACGTGACAAAGGGCCCGGAGAACAGCGAGAGAAAAGGGAACGCCACCTGATACTGCACATCTCTGTAAGAGACGGCCTTCCTCTGAGAGAGCGCCATGCTTTATGACTACAGGGTCTGACCTCAGAGGCCTGAGCAGAGAAAGAGAGAGGCATTTAAAAACAGATATTTCTCTGTCCTGCTGGCACGGGGGATCCCGTCATCAGAGGCCTACGGCGACACAGAAGCCCTGTGCACGGATCATGTCCACGTTCTGATTGTGCTCACATTTTCAGACAGGTGTAGATGATTAAAAGGGGCATTGTGAACTGACTGTGATCAGATCTTTAACTGATTGTGATCAGATCTTGTAAGTATAAACGCACAAGATCAGGAAAAAAAGGACGCATGTTAGAACCATATATAAACGGGGTTACTGAGGCCATACATTACCGGCCTGATTGACTCAAGGGAAAAACAGTTTTTTTTTCTGGTATAAAGAAGAGAGCTTCCTGGGAAAAGTGGGCGACTGAGGACAGCTCTGAATTCAAAGATGTTGGGTTGTTTGAGGAGTGCATCTGAGAGAGTGATTTTGTCAGTGGATATATATCTGTGTTCTGTGTTCTGTAAATGTGTACAAAGTACAAACCTTTGCTGCCACTATCTACAGCAGGGGTTCATTTGGCTGGCAAACTAAATACCTGTTTCTTTATCCCATCTATGATCATTGTGTATGTCCTTGTATGTTTGATGTACGTGTTGTGTGTGTGTGTGTGTGTGTGTGTGTGTGTGTGTGTGTGTGTGTGTGTGTGTGTGTGTGTGTGTGTGTGTGTGTGTGTGTGTGTGTGTGTGTGTGTGTGTGGGCTGGGCTGAACCGAACAGCAAAGTCACTTGCCGACATTAGGAAACACTTCCCACAAACCCTTATGCTTCCCCAACATCATCACACAACAGTCCATGAGCAGTCCTGTGTGTCTTAGTTGGTAGAACATGGCGCCTGCAATGCCGAGGGTCGTGGGTTTGATTCCTGCTGGGGCCACTCATGTGTATGACTAAGTTCCTTTGGATAAAAGAGAACCCTTTTTGTCCCCTAAGAGTGTATGTAACAGTGCGGTTAGCGTTCATATCGTTAGCATAGCATGCAAAGCGATTGTATGATTTCCCCTATACCAGGCCACGACTCAGCATTGGCTCGAGAACTTTGTATTCCGCTGTAGTCTGTCTTCACTGGATGTGTGTGACCAACTCCCAGAGAGGAAGAAGAAGTGTGTGTGTGTGTGTGTGTGTGTGTGTGTGTGTGTGTGTGTGTGTGTGTGTGTGTGTGTGTGTGTGTGTGTGTGTGGGTGGGTGGGTGGGTGGGTGGGTGGATGGGAGTGTTCTAATGAGACAGGGGTGTTAATTAATTTGGGGTAATTGATTATTACCATGTAGCTATTAAAACTGTGCCGGCGGTGTGTGACTCACTTGAACAATAACGGCAGTGTGCTTCTAGCTGCTAGCATAGCAGTGGTTCCCAAACGGAGGGTTCGGAGGGGGGGGGGGCAAACACTCAGTCTGGCTTTCAACTTACTCTTGAAAGTCATAATAGTAGAATGCACGAGGTGCAGTTTCGAAAATGGGTTGTGCATCATCAGTTCCTCTTGTCATGTCAGTCATTGCAGACCTCCGAGAGCTTTTTATGACTTGTCGGGAAATGTCCAGATCAACTAGCCCACGTCAGCTAACGTTTTTTTTTGCGTTGTTTTTTTAGACTATAGACAATGTTGTAATGTTTGAGTCACTCATATATCACATGAATACACATTAGACATGAGCTTTTCTCTGCACCCCATCACACCGTGTGTAGAATTGCGGGAGATAAGCTATAAACCTGCAAAACGTTGGCGTCCCTGACGAATAGCATCTTTGAATTAGGATCTTGATAGAAATCGAGAGCTGTGGTTGAGAGATTAGATGTTGTAGCTCTCGGGACGGTGGTTAGACCGGGTGGTATTGCTTTGAAGTGTCTGTCTTTCATCCTCAAGCAGCATAGTGGAGGGAAAATAAAAGAACATATTAAAACGGTGTATCTGTTGTGGTAGGTTTTCTGAGGAACTGTGCTTAGTGTAGCCTAACTGTGAGCAAAGGTTTTATCTTCCACTAGCATATTATCAGCAACATAAACTCGGCAAAAAAAGAAATGGTCTTTCAACGAGAATTTCCTAAAAAATCCAAATAACTTCACAGATCTTCCTTTTAAAGGGTTTAAACACGGTTTCCCATGCTTGTTCAATGAACCATAAACAATTAATGAACATGCACCTGTGGAACGGTCGTTAATTCATAACCTCTTTGGGCTAGTGGCACTATTTTCACGTCTGGATGAAAAGCGTGCCCAAAGTAAACTACCTGTTACTCAGGCCCAGAAGCTGGATTTGGATAGAAAACACTCTAAAGTTTCTAAAACGGTTAAAGTAATGTCTGTGAGTATAAGAGGACTTATTTGGCAGGCAAAACCCCGAGGACGAACCATCCAGGAAAAACATTTTTTTGGGGTCACTGTGTTTTCAATTGGTTTTCTATGGGAAACTATATTTATGAGGAACCTGGTTGCAGTTCCTATGGCTTCCACTAGATGTCAACAGTCATTAGAAATTGGATGATGTTTTTATTTTGAGAAATTAAGAAGTACATCTGTTCTTTCTAAGTGTCAAGCCAAGTGGACTCTATTGTTTGTTGCGTGCGAGCTGGAGCGCGCTTCACGTTTTTTTCCCCCCAATATTGAATACAGTATATTCCGTCTTAAATTTTATCGATTATTTACATTTTAGGATACCCAAGGTTGGATTAGGAACGTTGTTTGAAATGTTTGGACCAAGTTTACAGGTAAACTTATTAGATACTTTGTAGTCATGTTGGGCGAGTTGGAACCGGTGTATTTCTGAATCAAACGCGCAAAATAAATTGACATTTTGGGGAAATATAAAGAAGGAATTTATCGAACAGAGGACCATTTGTGATGTTCCTGGGACATTTTGGAGTGCCAACAGAAGAAAATCTTCAAAGGTAAGGCATGAATTATATAGTTATTTCTGACTTTTGTGTCGCACCTGGCTGGTTGAAATATGATTTTCATGTGTTTGTTTGCGGGGTGCTGTCCTCAGATAATCGCATGGTCTGCTTTCGTCGTAAAGCCTTTTTGAAATCTGACACTGCGGCTGGATTAACAAGAAGTGAAGCTTTATTTTGATGTATTACATATGTATATTTTGTGAGTTTTCATCATGAGTATTTCTGTTTTTGAATTTGGCGCACAGCAATTTCACTGGATGTTGTCAAATCGATCCCGCTAAAGAGATTGGCGCGCGAAGGGATCCATAAGAGGTTTTAGGACACTAACAGCTTACAGACGGTAGGCAGTTAAGGTCACAGTTATGAAAACTTAGGACACTAACGAGGCCTTTCTACTGAACATCAAAAGAAAGATGCCCAGGGTCCCTGCTCATCTACGTGAACGTGCCTTAGGCATGCTGCAAGGAGGCATGATGACTGCAATTGTGGCCAGGGCAATAAATTGTAATGTCCGTACTGTGAGACGCCTATGACAGCACTACAGGGAGACAGGACGGACAGCTGATCATCTTCGCAATGTCAGACCACGTGTAACAACACCTGCACAGGATTTGTACATCTGAACATCACACCTTCGGGACAGGTACAGGATGGCAACAACGACTGCCCGAGTTACACCAGGAACGCACAATCCCTCCATCAGTGCTCAGACTGTCCACAATAGGCTGTGAGAGGCTGGACTGAGGGCTTGTAGGCCTGTTGTAAGGCAGGTCCTCACCAGACATCACCGGCAACAACGTTGCCTATGGGCAGAAACCCACCGTCGTTGGACCAGACAGAACTGGCAAAAAGTGCTCTTCACTGACGAGTTGCGGTTTTGTTTCACCGGAGCTGATGGTCGGATTCACGTTTATCGTTGAAGGAATGAGCATTACACCGAGGCCTGTACTCTGGAGCGTGTTCGATTTGGAGGTGGAGGGACTGTCATGGTCTGGGGCGGTGTGTCACAGCATCATCGGACTGAGCTTGTTGTCATTGCAGGCAATCTCAACACTGTGTGTTACAGGCAAGGCACCTGCCTCATGTGGTACCCTTCCTGCAGGCTCATCCTGACATGACCCTCCAGCATGACAATGCCACCAGCCATACTGCTCGTTCTGTGCGTGATTTCCTGCAAGACAGAAATGTCAGTGTTCTGCCATGGCCAGCGAAGAGCCCGGATCTCAATCCCATTGAGCACGTCTGGGACCTGTTGGATCGGAGGGTGAGGACTAGGGCCCTTCCCCCCAGAAATGTCCGGGAATTTGCAGGTGCCTTGGTTGAAGAGTGGGGTAACATCTCACAGCAAGAACTGACAAATCTGGTGCAGTCCATGAGGAGGGGATGCACTGCAGAAGTTAATGCAGCTGGTGGCCACACCAGATACTGACTGTTACTTTTGATTTTGACCCCCCTCCCCTTTGTTCAGGGACACATTATTCCATTTCTGTTAGTCACATGTCTGTGGAACTTGTTCAGTTTATGTCTCAGTTGTTGAATCTTGTTATGTTCATTCAAATATTTACACATGTTACGTTTGCTGAGTTTATCTCTAGATTAAAAAACATGAAGCATTTTAAACATGACTGATCATGTCCAATTTAGTAGCGAAATCATGGGAAGTTGTTTATATATTTCCTGAAACAATCACGTTTTGGTTAGTTCAACCACTACACTTACAGCTTCCAATGTGCTCAGGCTATGAGTTTCTGGTTCACTCAACTGGGGTATCAAATTATACAAGTTCTGAGACCCCACACTCACTTAAAGAGAAATAGAGACAGACATGGGGAAAGAAAAGGTCAAAAAGAGGGGAGAAACGTGTGCTTGGGTGGCAGGGAAACAGGAGGAGGACAAGGGGGTTGAAACACTAAAATCAATTTCCCCAACCTAACCAGATGACCCTAAACACTCTACAGCCCAGTAATGGCGGGGCCCTCCCATGCTAAATCTGATTTTCTAAGCAGAACCAACTCAATTTGTGGATCCATTTGGCCCATGGGGGGGAGGACCGGGCTGCGGGACTCCCCCCAGCCACCGAGGCTCCTTTTGCATATGTTCCAGTTCCCAAACCTAATCACAGTGACTCAGAGGGCCCTGGGAGACCCCCCTCCTCTCTCCTCATCTCTCCCCTTTGACAGCTTTGATCAGGGAGGGGGGTCCAATCTAAGTAACGCTCACGGGCAAGACAGGACTCTGATCACTCGGAGTCAGTGCAGTAGTGGTTATGTAATCTTTCACATGCTGAAAGGTGTTGGTTTTCAAGATAGATAACTGAGGAACTTGTGGAAAATATGAGAATGAAGGAGAAAGGGGTTATCTCCCAGTCTCCTTTGCATTGAGCGTTATCCAGAGGGATTCACCTAGCCTTGGAAGTCTGTCTTTCATTTCCGGGCTGCTACCTGACTTGTGAGACTAGGGCTCACCAGGAAGTCCTGCCCCGTAATACCATAATGACAGGGACACTATGCCTACAGTACAACCTCCTGAGACATTTCCCGCAGAAATCTACTGTCATAACTAAGGCTCTGGGTATTTCCTGATCATGTGACATGACCAGAACCATAAAGTCACAGACGTTTTCCTTGTCTGGTCTGGTCATGTGGTCAGGAGAAACTCCTGCCCCTTAGTCATAGCATATGACACTAACACGACACTATGCTGACATAAATATTGTCACAAGATGACATTCACTGAGTGTACAAAACATTATGAGCAAGAATTGGTGCGGCGGGAGGCTGATCAAGAGACAAAGCGTGGTTAACGCTGAACAAAACGTTCTCGAAACATTAGTCTTCAACGTGTCCATCAACGCTAGGCCTGTGGACTTGAAGCACAGCAGGTTAGCCACAAACTCACTCATGCTACACTCAGAGAAGCACAGGCAGCCAGGCACACACACGGATATAGACTATGATCACAGACACATATGCCCAGCAGAATGAAACAATGATTAGATACATCTATGATGGATTGTGTTATGTCTATAAGCATGACTTCTTTCTTTCATGTGCAATGTGCGTGTGTGCGTGTGTGCGCGTGTGTGTGTGTTTCTATTTGTGTGTGTCATGTGTGAGTGTCTAGGCCTGAGCAGTGGTCACTGATCCCATGTGAATGTGTGTTTGTATATATACTGTGTGTGTACAAAACCTTAAGAACACTTGTTCTCTCCATGCCATACACTGACCAGGTGAATCCAGGTGAAAATGATGATCCCTTATTGATGTCACTTGTTAAATCCACTTCAATCAGTGTAGAGGAAGGGTAGGAGACAGACAGGTTAAAGAAGGATTTTTAAGCCTTGACACAATTGAGACATGGATTGTGTGTGTGCCATTCAGAGGGTAAATGAGCAAGACTAAACATCTTTAAGTGCCTTTGAAAGTGGTACGGTAGTAGGTGCCAGGTGCAGCGGTTTGTGTCAAGAACTGCAAAACGCTTGCTGGGGTTTTCACGCTCAACAGTTTCCTGTGTGCATCAAGAATAGTACACCACCCAAATGGGCCAGCATCCCTGTGGAACGCTTTCAACACCTTGTAGAGTCCATGCCCGACGAATTGAGGCTGTTCTGAGCGAATTAGGTGTTCCTAATATTTTGTATACTCAGTGTAAATCTGACATTGACAAATCAGGGCAGATTATGACAGCTGGCATTACTTTTAAGAAAACTATACATATTGAATGTTTGAAGCTTGTTGTGTTACAGTGTTATGTATGCGATTATAAATATGATACATGAGTTATACTTTATTTTACTGTCCTCTAGTTGCCTGGTATTTATTTAGTATTGACTTGGTAAATGTAAATTGCCTAAGTAATTGTAATGAGATTTTCTTTTCATTCATCTTAATTGAAACAAGCACATGTACCATCTGGTTTCCAGGGTCGTTTTCATGTTGCGTTCTTTCATTTTAGCTCCACGACAGGACTCCGTTTCAGTGACCCGGTGTACTCTGTGTAACCCAATGAGGTTGACGTAGGTATGGGGTTTGAAACAGCAGGAATGGATGCAGGTTGGTAAACCGAGCAATATTGGTGATGGCAGATTAATACACTAACACCAAATGTGTCAGTGCCCACTGTGCCAAGACAAAGATTTGGACACACTAGTCACGTTTCCTGATCCTTGTATCCAAATATGTAATCTAGAGTAATTGGACAGGCTCAATACAAAACCTCTCACAATCCCTCCCTCCTCTTTCTCTTTCTCTCACTCTTCCTCTCGTCTTCCTTCCTCTCTCCCAGCAATGCAATAGGACAATCAAATCCCTCTCTCTCCTTTCTCTCTCGCTCGATCTGCTTCTTCCTCGCTTATTGGTGAGTTGTACCTCTTTTCTCGTACACCATTGGACAAGTAGAAATCTCCTTCTCTCCCTCTCTGTCACGATGCTGCCCATGATAAGCACAGAGCCGGGGGTCTGTCCAATCATTGTCGGAGCCATCAATCAGGGCCGACAGGCCCAGACGACATGAAAAGGAGCGGCGGCGGCAGCCATTAACCCCCCCTCCCCCTGCATCCCCCGGCCCCCTGCGTTTTGTTTTCCTTTCAGCGGACAAAAACAGACTGACAAGATGGAGGGCTGGACATTAATCAAACCACCCTGTGGAACAACCTCTTCCAAGCAGACAATAAATAAATTCCACTCCTCTCATTGGACAGCTGCTCTCATTTGGGCCCTAACCCTGCCTAGTTGCCTGCCGACGTACCCAGCCCACCTCCCTTTTTCCCATTGCCTTCTCTCTCTCTTCCCTCACTACATTTTAAGGGTCCTCATCTGCTCGCTGCCACAATTCCCCACAGATCATGAGTGGGCAGGTGTTTGTGCTCTGTGAGGCAGACCCGGGCCGGGGCTGAGTCGAGCCCTGTCCCCTGGTTCAGAGTCAGACATCCCCCTCCTCTCCCCTCACACACACACACACACGATCTACGATCGGCCATCTCGAGGGGCTGGGGTTGCCTTGGCAACCAGCCATGCTGTGGTGATCGGTGCGTTGTGTGTTTGGCTGCTGGGGGCGATGGTAAGCTCTTTTACCGCCTGGGCTCCAGACAGACATACAGACCGACGGACAGACACCGAGTCGTCCCCAAGAGGAGCGGCTACCATCAGAAAGAGCACTACCACTGCTCCTTGCGCCACGGCAAAGAGATGACCCTCACATGGACATGTGTACATGCTTGAGTACAGACACATTCATTAGTACGTCTCCAAATACTTATGGATCGCAGCGGTTTTGTACGTGAAGACAAAAATGTGCGTCCAGTTTACACACACACACATAGACACAAACGTCAATTCCTTTATTCTACCCTCTCGTACCATAGTGTTTATGAGTGTCCTAACCCTTTTCTTTGTTTCACAGAGAGAGAGAGCGAGGCCATTAAACAGAGCAGAGAAGCGGATCACTAGCCATTCAATCATGCAGACCAGACCCTTGTCCTAGGAGCCTTATCCTGTTCTGTTCCCAACCACTGTCCTATATCCTCATTGGGGACTTGAGGAAAATGACCCCATCTCAACATGTTCCTGCATCGCTGTGATGACTGTACGGCCCCACGGTTGTTGTGACATCACAGGACTCTTGTTTGTCTGCTGAGTGTCATGGGAACTGAATAAGGTAGAGGTGCTAGCGCAGATGAGTGGACAGCTTCAGTGTTAGCCACTTGTATCAGTGTTATTGGATTCCATACGGTCCTATTTCTGAGTACTGTAACACCTGTAAGCCTCTCTAGGCTCGGTCTATGGGACACATCACAGTTGAGAACATTGGGAAAGCATGTGTTCCCTAAACAGCCTTGCCAACTGACTGGCCACATACATTCATTGGAATAAAGCTGGTTTGAAGAAATATTGCTCATAGCTTACAGCATTCTTGAGCAGAGAACAACTTAAAATCCTAACTGTAACACTTATACATGAACATTACAGACACAAATGAATTTCCAGAGCTACAAATCTGAAAAATACTTGTTTGGAAGAAATGTATTGTTGCCAAACTCCTACAACAAAGACAAATCATTCTTCTGTCAATTAGACAGTCTATTTTCCCCCAGAATCATTTTTCTACGGTTTGACAGAGATGGGAGATGAATATAAAGTAAACGCGGCGCGTGGGTTGTGCGAGTGTGGCACTGTGGGTACCCTGGCGCCCTGCGTTCCAAGGTATTGTGGGATATGTTTGCTTGCCACCGGAAACGTGGTGCAAATGATATATTGAAAATCACAGCAGGGGAAAGACACTCAATTCACTTTTAATACACGTCTAATCTGTGTTTCCCTCCCTGCTGTTTCTGACCCAGTTCAGTGAGAGAGCCATGGTGAGGTTATACATCTATCTATGTCCCCCACGGTTTAGAGAAGAGGGGCCTGAAGGGGCCACAGTTATCTAGGCCCGGTCGTTACGCCACACCTTAGGAGAAACCTCTGATTCCTTTAATTGAGAGGTGACTATCTTGATGTTAGATGGTCTCAAAAATCTCCTGAAAGAGAAGATCTCTGGATCACAAATGAATAGGTATGGTGTCACAGAGCAATGTATTTGGGTAGAATAATATCTATTTTTCAAGATGTAAGGCAACATCTTTGATGAGTTGCTGAGAAAATGACAGGGACACATTTCACTCATGAATATTGCAGGACAGAGACACAGTGGCAAAACAAGGCAGATGCTCATAACACAGGAATTAAATCTACAGAGAGGGGTTCGACACACACACACACACACTTTCATACTCTTCACATACGCTGCTGCTACCCTGTTTATCTACCCTGATTGCCTAGTCACTTTTACCCCTATGTACATATTACCTCAATTACCTCAACTACCTCCTACATGCTCCTCGTATACAGCCCCGTTGTTCTTATTTGATTGTGTTACCAAATCAGATTTCTTTTTTGGGGGGGAAAGGGCTCGTAAGGAAGCATTTCCCGGTAAAGTCTACGCCTGTTGTATTCGGTGCATGTGACAAATATCATTCGATGGCTGAGATAACCGATTGTCCAAAAAGAGACACTCCCTTGTCCCACCCAGGTCTAAATCAACCCTGGTCCTACTCAAACCATCGTCGCACATTTACTGTAGCTGTGGTGTTATTGACACCCAAAATGATTAGCTTCATGCAGCACAGATAATGATGGAGCAGATTTGTGGGGTACATACGCCTGTCTGAGTGTGTGTGGGTGTGGGATAAGAGAGATAGGACAGGGTTGTATTGATTGTGGAGCATATGTGGTTCCCACGCCATCCTTTGTTCCCGGTGGGAGCCTCTCCGTTGTGGGTCTTTTGTGAGGAGCACAGCTGGTGAGTGAGGAAGAGGCTGGGTTCCTCGGAGGACCCGGGGGAAACTTCCTTTCATCCTGGGGCTTCAGGAAGAACACAGGTCCTTCAGAAAGACAGCTGAATCTTGTGGCCAATATCTGGTAAAGTTATTGGTCTCCAGTTGCATTGGCATAATTGTTAGGTAATAATTAGGGGTTCATTTTGATGCAGCATGCAACGTAAAGAGTAATCATTAGAAAAGGGTGGGTTGGATCTCTTAATTTTAAAATAATTTCAATGTAATGTTTTACAAGATACCATTTTGAAAATGTCTCGAGGGTATTGCTGCTATGATAACATGACGTGTAAGTATCAGTTCTAGTTGAATTTTTTCTTTTAAAAAGGACAATGATGCTTTTGGGGGGAAAAAAAGTATTTTTTTATTTTTTATAATTAATTCAATACTAAGGCTAGGTTCATTTCACGAGGTCAATGATAATACTGTAAATCAAACTGAAGTGACACAGAGTGCAGCGCAGCTTCGCTGACAGCTATGTTGTTCGGGGCTTCTGTTACGACTTCTCTATGGAGCACCGACTGACTGCTACCTCTTTCACAGAAACAAGAGTACTAAACTTGGTAACAAATCACTTGCCATCTACTAGGCCTACTACTGCTGGCTGGCTAGCTGGCTGAGGCTTGCGAACGATGCCAGAGGACAGAGGAAGAATAAGCTACAGTATCATCTTACTTCACCTGAGCAGTAACTAGTCTTGATCAGACTGGAGTCCATAACACTTCCCCTGGAATGATCACGTTGTCAGACAAATAGACTCCTCCCTCACTAGCCTATTTCTCTCCCAGCCCAGAGACGTGGCTGGGAATGGACAGACAAACAGATAGACTAGACTGGTGTTGATAAGGCTGCTCCATTTTGGTTCCCTCTCACAGCATTTTTTACGTGAGTCTCCCTCCCATAATTGCACTTTAACCTGGACAGAGGCAGGACACTTCACTCCCTGGGTGGAACAGGGGGTGGGGTTTGGCGTGGCCACACCGCTTAGGTGTAGAAAGTAGTCTCTGCCCCCTCAGCCCCGGCCTCGGGCTCCACCTTCACGGCCAGATGAGGCTTCTTGCGGAGCCGCTTGGCTTCGTTCTGCAGCTTCTGGCGGATGTAGCCCTTGATCTCCGAGTCCGTCTTCCCTGGGAAGTAGTGCTGCACCGCCCCTGTGGGTGAGAGGTCAAAGATCAGAAACCTATAGAGATGTAAAGTTATCATTACTTTGGAAATAACCCGTTTTGCATGGACATTGCCATTGAGGGGTTCCACCATTTTAAGGGTGTCAACTGGGTGGGGATTCCTATGAGTTGGGAACGATCAGCCAATGATCAGAGCATTGTCAAATCAAATCAAATTGCATTTGTTACATGCGCCGAATAAAACAATGAAGAGGCGACTCTGGGATGCTGACCTTCTAGACAGAGTTGCAAAGAAAAAGCCATATCTCAGACTGGCCAATAAAAATAACAGATTAAGATGGGCAAAAGAACACAGACACTGGACAGAGGAACTATTTAATGAAGCTGCCAGTTGAAGACTTGTGGGGCATCTGTTTCTCAAACTAGACACTCTAGTGTCGTTGTCCTCTTGCTCAGTTGTGCACCGGGGCCTCCCACTCCTCTTTCTATTCTGGTTAGAGCCAGTTTGCGCTGTTCTGTGAAGGGAGTAGTACACAGCGTTGTATGAGATCTTCAGTTTCTTGGCAATTTCTCGCATGAAATAGCCTTCATTTCTCAGAATAGAGTTTCAGACAAAATGTCTTCGTTTCTGGCCATTTTGAGCCTGTAATCGAACCCACAAATGCCGATGCTCCAGATACTCAACTAGTCTAAAGAAGGCCAGTTTATTGCTTCTTTAATCCGAACAACAGTTGTCAGCTGTGCTAACATAATTACAAAAGGGGTTTCTAATAATGATCTATCAGCCTTTTAAAATGATCGACTTGGATTAGCTAACACAACGTGCCATTGGAACAATGATGGTTGTTGATAATGGGCCTCTGTACGCCTAAGTAGATATTCCATTAAGCTACTATAGTCATTTACAACATTAACAATGTCTACACTGTATTTCTGATCAAGTTGATGTTATTTTAATGGATTAAAAAAATATTTTCTTTCAAAAACAAGGACATTTCTAAGTGATCCCAAACTTTAGAACAGTAGCGTATATACAGGGGGTACCGGTAATGTGCGGGGATACAGGTTAGTCGAGGTCATTTGTAAAGTGACTATGCATAGATAATAAACAGCAAGTAGCAGCAGTGTAAAAACAGAGGGGAAGGGGGGATCAATGTAAATAGTCCGGGTGGACATTTGATTAATTGTTCAGTTGTCTTATGGCTTGGGGGTAGAAGCTGTTAAGGAGCCTTTTGGTCCTAGACTTGGCGCTCCGGTACCGCTTTCGTGCGGTAGTAGAGAGAACAGTCTATGACTTGGGTGACTGGAGTCTTTGACAGTTTTATGGGCCTTCCTCAGACACCATCTAGTATATAGGTCCTGGATGTCAGGAAGCTTGGCCCCAGTGAAGTACTGGGCCGTACGCACTACCCTCTGTAGCGCCTTACCATTGGATGCCGAGCAGTTGCCATGCCAGGTGGTGATGCAACCGGTCAGGATACTCTCGATGGTGCAGATGTAGAACTTTTTGAGGATCTGGGGACTGATGCCAAATCTTTTCATTCTCCTGAGGGGGAAAAGGTGTTGCGTACCCTCTTCACAACTGTCTTGGTGTGTTTGGACCATGATAGTTCGTTGGTGATGTGGACACCAAGGAACTTGAAACTCTCGACCCGCTCCACTTCAGCCCCATCGATGTTAATGGGGGCCTGTTTGGCCCACCTTTTCCTACAGTCCACAATCAGCTCCTTTGTCTTGCTCACATTGAGGGAGTGGTTGTTGTCCTAGCACCACACTGCCAGTTCTCTGACCTCCTCCCTATCGTTGTCGGTGATCAGGCCTACCACTGTTGTGTCGTCAGCTAACTTAGTGACGTTGTTGGAGTCCTGCTTGGCCACGCAGTTGTTGGTGAACAGGGAAAACAGGAGGGGACTAAGCATGCACCTCTGAGGGGCCCAGTGTTGAAGATCAGCGTGGCAGATGTGTTGTTGCCTACCCTTACCACCTGGGGGCAGCCTGTAAGGAAGTCCAGGATCCAGTTGCAGAGAGAGGTGTTTAGTCACAGGGTCCTTAGCTTAGTGATGAGCTTTGTGAGCACGATGGTGTCTTCTTCAGCTAATTGTTTTGCCTAGTTTGTAAATGGCTTTAAGCTGTATCACTGCCATCTATCTAGTGGGCACAATAAATGCATTCATTTATAAGATTTGGTTTAAGACTCCAGCACTGCAGGTGGCGGTAAATCACTGATATTAGCTTGACACTTTTTTTCAAGCATCAAACTCTGTAAAATGGAGAGAGCCTCAATGGCGTTGCCCATGTTGTCAGATGCCATAATGGCACAGATACAAAGCTGAGATCTCTATACATCTCTATGCCTGTACCAAGATTACTGCGGTCTATAAACGACAGTTCGAGTCCCAGGCAATGTCCAGAAGTCAAACGGAAATAACAGCACTGTTACAGGAGTCATTTAGCAGACACTCTTATCCAGATCGACTTACAGTCACTGCTTTAATAGGAAAGTAATAGGAAAGGAAAAAGTAGGAAAGTAATAGGAAAGTATGAAGTTGACGTGAAAATTATTTACATTGTAGCATGAGGTTAGGGCGGGAAGTGTGACATGTTCAACTGCGGTATGGGGGTGTGCCTAGCTGTTATGAGGGGGTGTGTCTAGCTGTTATGAGGGGGTGTGTCTAGCTGTTATGAGGGGGTGTGTCTAGCTGTTTCAGGCTGCAGTACAGACGAGACCTTACTCAGTATTGCCTGGATCTCGTCTGCAGGCAGGGCAGGCTTGGGTTGGCCCCTCTTGTTGTTGACGATGCCGGAGATGGAGTGAGAGGCCAGGCAGTCCCTCTCATAGAGGCCCCGGAGCAGGTCGTTGGTCAGCTTCTGGGCAGTGGTCCCCGTGTTACAGCGGTCAAGCAGCTCCGCAGTGATGAACTGGAGGGCATAAGCCATTAGGTTGCGTCTTTAACATTGTCGTGGCCCATCCCATTTTAGAGATACAGTGGGGCCTGCAATCATTGCACCCTTGATGAGCATAAAAGACAGTATAAATAATACAAATACTGAGCTGTACTGTATGCAAAAAAATATATATATATTATTTTATACTAATACAACTGCTCAGAGAAAGAGATAGGGGTCAAAATGATTTTGCTTCCACTGTTCCCGGGGCCCTTGTTATGGTCAACGGCATCGTGAGCTTTACCCAGTACCAGGACATTTTAGCCCAAAACCTGGTTGCCTCTGCCAGGGAGGATGTCACTTGGCCTGAAGTGAATCTTCCAGCAAGACAATAATCCCAAGCACTAATCAAAAATCCACAAATAAATGGTTAATTGATCACAAAATCCACATTTTGCAATGGCCATCTCAGTCTCCGGACTTGAACCTCGTTCAAAAACCTGTGGTTTGAAGGATATTAAGAATCTGGAAAGATTCTGTATGGAGGAATGGTCTAAGATCCCTCCCAATGTGTTCTCCAATCTCATAACACATTTTAGGAAAAGGCTCAGTGTCATTATCCTCACAAGGGGAGAGTGCAAGAGCATTGAAAACAGGGGTGCCAATCATTTTGACACCTATATTGTATTACTTGTTAAACAAAATCTCTTTCTCTGAGCAATTGTATTAGTATAAAATAATGACCTTTCCCATTTTTTTTTTGCATACAACACAGCTCAGTATTTGTATAATTTATTTTATACAGTCTTTTTTGCTCATCTTTATCAAGGGTGCCAATCATTATGGACCCCACTGTATACTGACATTCTGCTATAAGACCAAGTCCAAAGCCCTATTCAGTTAACTTCAAAGAAAACATATCATTTTGCATATTGCATGACATCAAAAGTGACTTCTAGTACAGCTTTGAACCTCTCCCGAAAACCGTTGCTATATATTTTTGATCAAAGACACTTAAAGTGGTTCATCACCTCCTGATAGAGAGGTGGTCCGTTGATCTGGGAACCCCCCTCATGAGACCCCGGAGGTTGTCCATTCTGGTGGGGGTGGAGGGGCTCTAGTTTGGCCGCCCAGCACCCGTTCAGCACCCCTGGAGAGGCCAGCAGGGCCGACGTTGTCATGGCACCACTCCTCACCAGGATCTCGGGCATGCTGGGAGATGTAGTTCTCCGGTCCGTGCTGCTCGACCACACCTCCGTCCTCTCGATCAGGGCCTCCAGGTTACGTGCCAACTTTCCACACGCTAGCATACGATAGATTGTATGGCAGTCAATAGCATGAATCCCACAAAAATTCAAGAGATTAAAGCATCCTGGGTTGCTCTTAGGCACAGATGTAGGAACAGCATACCCTCCCTGACTCCTGACCTTAATCATTAGCAGGGGAAATTAAAAACTGAACTCAGATCAGTGTCTAGGGGCAACTTCCTCCTTATTCTCCTGCCTGGCCCTCACCTGTGAGGCATCTGATTTGCTCCCTCAGGTTGTCCATCTCTCGCTGCATGCTCAGCACCATGGCAACCAGGTCAGCCTTTGAACGTGACTGTAGGCCTCCAAGACCCTTTAGAGACATTAAGAAGTCAAAAAGTCATACATAGAAAGTCTAAACCACATGCATGCACTCACACACACCCACACAGCCATCAGCCAGTGTACCTCTGCCATGAAGTCACCCTCCTCGATGCGTTCCACACTGGGGTTGTCTGACACTGGTATCTGTTTTGAGATAATAAATCAGTCATATACGTTGTCTCACTTGTGTGTAGTTGTCACAGTTTTTTACATGTATTATATTATGTATAATCAGCTATGGTCTGCTATGGTGAAAAATCATAGCCAGGTTGAAACAACAGAAAATCTCTGTGATGATGATACCATATTCTTCTTCATAAATTATTTTGTCTTGACAAAAACTAAATAAAGTTTAATTGTCAAGCTATGATTCAGCATCCTTCCTTTATTTAGGAGTAGCAACAACATGTTACTTGTTGCTGTCTTGGCTTATCGTTCTTTTCACCACTTCCCCTTGCCAAAGGTTTGTGCTCTCCTCCTCCTCTCCGTCATTGAGATCAATGGCTGCCCTCACCATGCCCCTCTCACAATAAGCGCCATTAGAACAAAACACAGCTGAGAGGTGAATGCTCTCTGTGTCACTACTACTACAGCCTTTTGGTTCCAAGTTGTAACCCCTTAAGTGAGGAGGTGGGGTGCTATATTACTAACGTACAAATAGGATTTATGTCGGTCGGTCAACATGCTCATATGATGCCACCACAATGAGCAGACGCGTGCCAACCCCGAAAGATAATAGAGAAAACTTTGTCGCAAAAAAATATGATATGATAATAGTCGACCCAAACCCTCGTTTTCAACTTCTGGAGAGCGATGTTGCATGGTGGATTCTCTTCTACGTTCTCATTCACCGGGTGTGTGTGCTTTCTTCTCTTCTGCAGTCTGTGCTGTAATAGACAGTCCGGGTGGGTAATTAGCGACATAAATCGTGAGCGACAAATACTCGCCCCTCACGGAATGGGCAGTTATCGTTACTGTATGAAGACCAGACTACAAATAACCGTTAAACGTTTACGTACACATAGAGGCTGGCTGTGCGATGTCGTGTTGCCAAAGTCTTCGTATTTGGGGTCTTCCTCCTCCTCTTCTTCATATTTGAGGTCGAAAATGCGTTTTGCTATTGTTTTCCTTCTCATCTTTCTCCCATTATCCTTTCCCCCCACTGAAACACTGGCTGCTTCTTGAACATGCTGGTCAATACACTGTGCTCGGCTCCCCGACTTTCGCGTCAATGCTGGGTAGGCACCCGCATCAGCCGTGGTGCGGGGAACAATATTTGTTACGGTTGTCCTACTTTGTGTACTTATTGCATCTCAGTTAGTAGAACTGTGTTCAACACACTTGATTTAAAGCTGTTTTTCGGTGAAATGTACCGTGGCATGACATGGCAAGAATGGACAAAGCCTGCTCAAGATGAAAGCAGCAGTTATAGCTTCGGGCATGATCATGACTTTCAAGTACATTTATTGTTTAATTATTTCACAATTATTTGAGTGGGAGGGTTTATTCGAAGGGATAAAGTACACTATGTGAATTTCAATTGCATTACTAGGCTATAGGGTACTAGGGGGTAACTAGCCCCCCCCCCCCGGGGGCTTTTCTGAAAGGGGGCTTTTCTAAAAATGTACACTCATCCAACATATTACTTCTTTACTCAAGTACCAGTCAAAGGTTTGGACCTACTCATTCAAGGGTTTTTCTTTATCTTTACTATTTTCTACATTGTAGAATAATAGTGAAGACATAAAACTATGAAATAATTAATGGGATCATATAGTAAACAAAAAAGTGTTAAACAAATCAAAATATATTTTATATCTGAGATTCTTCAAAGTATCCTTTGCGTACACTTGGCATTCTCTCAACCAGCTTCATGAGGTAGTCACTTGGATTGCACATCTTAACAGGTGTTCCTTGTTAAAAGTTAATTTTGTGGAATTTTTTTCCTTCTTAATGCGTTTGAGCCAATCAGTTGTGTTGTGACAAGGTAGGGTTGGTATACAGAAGATAGCCCTATTTGGTAAAATACCAAGTCCATGTTATGGCAAGAACAGCTCAAATAACCAAAGAGAAACGACAGTCCATCATTACTTTAAGTCAAACTGGAAAATCTCATGAACTTTGGGTCTTCCGTTCCTGTGGCGGTCCTCATGAGAGCCAGTTTCATCATAGCACTTGATGGTTTTTGTGACTGCACTTGAAGAAACCTTCAGAGTTACCTCTGCTGCAGAGGATAAGTTCATTAGTTACCAGCCTCAGACATTTCAGCACAAATAAATGCTTCACAGAGTTCAAGTCACAGACACACCCCTCACACAGATGAGACTGTGTGAATCAGGCCTTCATGGTCGAATTGCTGCAAAGAAACCACTACCAAAGGACACCAATAAGAAGAAGAGACTTGTTTGGGCCAAAGAAACATGAGCAATGGATATTAGACTGGTGGAAATCTGTCCTGTGAAATTTGTGGATCCAACCGCGTTGTCTTTGTGAGATGCAGAGTAGGTGAACAGATGATCTCTGCATGTGTAGTTCGCACCATGAAGCATGGAGGAGGAGGTGTGGTGGTGTGGGGGTGCTTTGCTGATGACACTGTCATTGATTTATTTAGAATTCAAGGCACACTTAACCAGCATGGCTACCACAGCATTCTGCAGTGATACACCATCCCATTTGGTTTGCGCTTAGTGGGACAATCATTTGTTTTTCAACAGAACAATGACCCAAAACACACATCCAGGCTGTGCGTGGGCTATTTGACCAAGAAGGAGAGTGATGGAGTGCTGCCTCAGATTACCTGGCCTCCACAATCACCCAACCTCAACCCAATTGAGATGGTTTGGGATGAATTGGGCCACAGAGTGAAGGAAAAGCATCCAACAAATGCTCAGCATATGTGGAAACTCCTTCAAGAATGTTGGAAAAGCATTCCTCATGAAGCTGTTTGAGAGAATGCCAAGAGTGTGCAAAGCTGTCATCAAGGCAAAAGGTGGCTTCCTTGAAGAATCTAAAATATAAACTATATTTGGATTTGTTTAAGACTTTTTTGGTTACTACAGTTGAAGTCAAAAGCTTACATACACTTAGGTTGGAGTCATTAAAACTCATTTTCAACCACTCAACACATTTCTTGTTAACAAACTATAGTTTTGGCAAGTTGGTTAGGACATCTACTTTGACGCATGACACAAGTAATTTTTCCAACAATTGTTTACAGACAGATTATTTCACTTATAATTCACTGTGTCACAATTCCAGTGGGTCAGAAGTTTAAACACACTACGTTGAAACACACTACTATGTGCCTTTAAACAGCTTGGAAAAATTCAGAAAATTATGTCATGGCTTTAGAAGCTTCTGATAGGCTAATTGACATAATTTTAGTCAATTGGAGGTGTACCTGTGGATGTATTTCAAGGCCTACCTTCAAACTCAGTGCCTCTTTGTTTGACATGGGAAAATTAAAAGAAATCAGCCAAGACCTCCACATGTCTGGTTCATCATTGGGAGCAATTTCCAAACACCTGAAGGTAGCACGTTCATCTGTACAAACAATAGTACGGAAGTATAAACACCATGGGACCACACAGCCTTCATATCGCTCAGGAAGGAGACGCGTTCTGTCTCCTAGAGATGAACATACTTTGGTGTGAAAAGTGTAAATCAATACCAGAACAACAGCAAAGGACCTTGTGAAGATGCTGGAGGAAACAGGTACAAAAGTACCTATATCCACAGTAAAACGAGTCCTATATCGACATAACCTGAAAAGCCACTCAGCAAGGAAGAAGCTACGGCTCCAAAACCACCATAAAAAAACCCAGACTATGGTTTGCAACTGCACATAGGGACAAAGATCATACTTTTTGGAGAAATGTCCTCTGGTCTGATGAAACAAAAATATAACTGTTTGGCCATAATGACCATCGCTATGTTTGGAGGAAAAAAGGGGGAGGCTTGCAAGCCAAAGAACACCATCCCAACTGTGAAGCACAGGGGTGGCAACATCATGTTGTGGGGGTGCTTTGCTGCAGGAGGGACTGGTGAACTTCACAAAATAGCTGGCATCATGAGGCAGGAAAATTACGTGGATATATTGAAGCAACATCTCAAGACATCAGACAGGAAGTTAAAGCTTGGTCGCAAATGGGTCTTCCAAATGGACAATGACCCCAAGCAAACTTCCAAAATGGTGGCAAAATGTCTTAAGGACAACAAAGTCAAGGTATTGGAATGGCCATCACAAAGCCCTGACCTCAATCCTATAGAAAATTTGTGGGCAGAACTGAATACGTGTGTATGAGCAAAGAGGCCTACAAACCTGACTCATTTACACCAGTTCTGTCAGGAGGAATGGGACAAAATTCACCCAACTTATTGTGGGAAGCTTGTGGAAGGCTACCCGAAATGTTTGACCCAAGTTAAACAATTTAAAGGCAGTGCTACCAAATCCTAATTGGTTGTATGTGAACTTCTGACCCACTAAACTTCTGACCCACTGGGAATGTGATGAAATAAAAGCACAAATAAATAGTTCTCTCTACTGTTATTCTGACATTTCACATTCTTAAAATAAAGTGGTGATCCTAACTGATCTAAAACAGGGAATTTTTTACTAGGATTAAATGTCGAGAATTGAGTTTAAATGTATTTGGCTAAGGTGTATGTAAACTTCCGACTTCAACTGTACATGATTCCATCTGTTGTTTCATAGTTTGATGTCTTCACTATTATTCTACAATTTAGAAAATAGTAAAAATAAAGAAAAACCCTTGAATGAGTAGGTGGGTCCCAACTTTTGACTGGTACTGTGTATAGATCTAACTTCATCTACAATTTGTACCATATTTGTTGAATTGGAAACAGATCACTATCAGTGGTTCCTCTTCTTAACAAACAAAACACAACGGCACCACAATACTCTGCATCAGAGTTCCCTAATTCGTGATGTGTAGCCAATTCCTGGGTTGTAACTTGTGACCAGATGCATGTTGTGTGGTTTATCAAGATCTTATCATGGTGCCAATGTGTTCTTGGTGTTTTCTAGACACTGGGCAAAACGGGTTGAATCAACATTGTTTCCATGTAATTTCAACAAAGAAATTCAATGTGATGATGTTGAATCAATGTGGAAAACGGACTGGATTTGCAAAAAGTCATCAACGTTAAAGAATTGTGTCTTTTTTTCACCCAACGTTTAACCTAAATCCAATGACTTGGTGACATTTTTTAAATTTTATTTCACGTTGAATTCACGTTAGTTGACAAGCCAACTGAATGTAAATCCAAAACTAGACGTTGAAATGATGTTTGTGCCCAGTGTGTAGTGACTCATAATAACCACTGGAGGAAACAATATGACCCACAACTTGTCGCCTGATGTGCATATATGAATCAATAGCCTTTTAATTCATGCCCAGTTCATTCCTGATATCCTGATAGTTCCCTTTGTGTCCTTCTAATAAAATGTTTGTAGAACGTAATCTCATTGTGACCTAAAATGCCAGGATTTATATAAAGTGTGGCATTGAACTATGACATGAATATTGAATAAGTATATCCAAGAAGTGTATATTTTGACTCTAGCTAGACATAAAGGATTTACATAAATGTAACAGTCCCTTTCCCATATAGCAATTGTGTCTCACAAACCACAGAGCGGCTCCCCCTGGGAATAACCTATTGATCCACCCACTGCATATGTTTCACACTTAAGTGGGTCTGACACAGGAAAAGCAGGAATATTGATAACACATCGGCATCTACTGTTCTCTCCGAGAAAGATTCGTCTGCAGAGCACCAGCAAGCCATCGAATCTATACTTTGCCTCCTGTCTTTGATGAGAGAGAGAGAGAGAGAGCACAAAACACACAAACCCAACCACAGTTATAGCTTGTTTTCTTCACCTCCCTTCTTCCCATGCAATCACACTTATTTTTAGAAGCCTATCTCCACCAAGCCAGGTGACTGGCCCCTGCTCAGGGCCCTGACTGCCCCACTCAGGGGTGTCCCTATTGACAGCTGAAGAGCCAAACACAGATTACAGCGATATTAGAGGGGCCAAAGTGGGGGTTCAAAGGAAAAAGTCATGTTTATCAGGCGGCAATAAGGTTACACATTGAACCTCTCCTCCGGAGTGAAATTGAAACTGTGGCCCCATGCCCCTAGAGATAATTGAAAAACGAAGGCTCCACCCAACAGAAGCAGGACTTTTTCCCTCCCTCCCCGGCCTGGCCCCCGTTACAGATGGATAGAATGAATGGGGCCATAAAGAGAGAGGCTGGACTTTGGCATTGAGTGGGTTTTGATTGACCAGACGGGGGCGTCAGGAATTAACTTTGACTCCTTACCCCTGCAGCCCTGGAGGGCTGTAAATTATTTTTGTGCTGATGAACAGAGCCGGTGGTGGCCGAGATAGACACACACAAGCACGTTTATACAAACACACACACACACACACAGATATACAAACACATATTTACATGGTATCAGTGACCACTGTTGAGGCCTAGACACTCACACACACACACACACACACACATACAGACACAAGCACACATACAGTGCATTCGGAAACTATTCAGACTCCTTGACTTTTCCCACATTTTATTAAGTTACAGCCTTATTCTAAAATTGATTCAATTGTTTTTTCCCTCATCAATCTACATACAATACCCCATAATGACAAAGCAAAAACTGGCTTTACATTTTATTTGCAAATGTATCAAAAATAAAAACTGAAATATCACATTTACATAAGTATTCAGTCCCTTTACTCAGTACTTTGAAGAAGCACCTTTGGCAACGATAACTGCCTCAAGTCTTCTTATGTATGGCGCTACAAGCTTGGCACACCTGTATTTGGGGAGTTTCTCCCATTCTTCTCTGAAGATCCTCTCAACCCTACCTATACCAACCCTACCTTGTCACAACACAACTGATTGGCTCAAACGCATTAAGAAGGAAAAAAATTCCACAAATTAACTTTTAACAAGGCACACCTGTTAAGATGTGCAATCCAAGTGACTACCTCATGAAGCTGGTTGAGAGAATGCCAAGTGTACGCAAAGGATACTTTGAAGAATCTCAGATATAAAATATATTTTGATTTGTGAGGATTGTGTGTAGATTGAGGGGGGCATTTTTTCATTTAAGACATTTTAGAATCAGGCTGTAAATGCACTGTACATTACACATGAATGCAAGAATTGATGCTTATAGACATAACACAATCCAACATCGATGTATCTAATCATTTTCTACTCTCTTTCTTTTATTTATATCTCGTGTATGATTGTGAATCCAAGAAATATGAGTCTATTTGTTTCATTCTACTGTGCACATGTGCCTGTGATCGTGGTCTATGTCCGTGTGTGTGCCTGGCTGCCTGTGCTTCTTTGAGTGTAGCATGAGTGAGTTTGTGGCTAACCTGCTGTGCTTCAAGTCCACAGGCCTAGCGTTGATGGACAGGTTGAAAGTCAATGTTCAGAGAATGTTCCACGCTCTGTCTCTCAGATCAGACCCCCCCCCCCCCACCGTGCCGATTCTTCCTCTCCGCTGACACCGCTTTGTTCGCCCCTCATGAATATGCGGCGGCTGATTTGAGGGGATGATAATGTTTTCTGGGAGAAGCATGCCCTGGCCATAACCAAGACTGACACAGGCATGGCCAGGCTTGTGAACAGTGAGCGTCTCTTCCTGAGATACGAGTAGAGGGAAAGGCCTCAGACATGAGAAACCGTATGGAGAGCAGAAGTTCCAGCTGCTCAGCAACCCTTATAAAAATTAACGCTTTCTATTTCTCCAATGGGACTAATGCTGTTTGAAAATATATGGAGGTAGATTGGTTGAAAATGTAGGGATGTGGTTTGGATGTAATTGTAATGGAGGTGGTTTGGTTGTAAATGTATGGAGGTAGTTTGGTTGAAAATGTAAGGATGTGGTTTGGTTGGAAATGTATGGAGGTAGTTTGGTTGAAAATATAGGAATGTGGTTTGGTTGGCCAATGTGCACTATTGTGATAGTTGTGAGCACGGTCATCTAAAAATACTATATGGCAATGTATGGCCTTGGTATAAATCTGAAGATAATTTAAA
This sequence comes from Oncorhynchus tshawytscha, assembly GCF_018296145.1. Classification (NCBI taxonomy): domain Eukaryota; kingdom Metazoa; phylum Chordata; class Actinopteri; order Salmoniformes; family Salmonidae; genus Oncorhynchus; species Oncorhynchus tshawytscha. The sequence goes on from NC_056455.1 coordinate 5,206,093, forward strand.
TTAATCTGCTGAATTGATTGATACTGAGACTGGATTGACCCCAAACGTCCCAGATACAGTACATGACTACAAATGTCATAGAGAAGTTAGCCATTTTGTCTTCAGGTGTCTGACTAGCAGTATAGTTTTGGGTGCTTTAGTTGTCTAGATGCCATTCACCCTGCCAAAACCCTGTCAGCCAGCCTGTCATGTTATATGTCAGCCATCTTAGCCTCTATTTCAGCCATCTTAGCCTCTATGTCAGCCATCTTAGCCTCTATGTCAGCCATCTTAGTCTCTGTGTCAGCCATCTTAGTCTCTGTGTCAGCCATCTTAGTCTCTGTGTCAGCCATCTTAGTCTCTGTGAAAGCATCTTAGCAGAGTCCTTTTTTCCTCTCCCCTCAGTGAAGTCACCAATGGGAGTTTCACCCCTGTTATATCATTTGGCGCAGGTCACTGCAGAATCCGGACAGCGGGCTTTTTGCATGTGCTATAATTCACAGTGTGACTTTGATGATAATAGCACTAATAGTGGTGTGACACTGACGGATGGGGCAGAGCGGCTTTAGAGGTCTACAGACTGACCCCTGGTCCAATCAGAGCACTTCCAGGTTAAAAGGCTTCTACTGCCCACCAAAGGCCTTCCTCACTGTGAATGAATGAAAGAGAGAGAGAGAGAGAGAGAGGGGGGGGGGGTGCTGGGAGGTTCAATCAAGATCCCTTAGTCAGGACTATAGACAATAGACACACACACCAATTCCTTCAAACACCATCCATCCAAACATAAATTATTTTCCTATTCATCGGAATCCAACCCACCACCATAGCTAACGAAAACGCAAAGGCAAAAACATTCCCTAGCCCCGAACCAAACCACATGTCAAAATCCCTGAGAAAAAAAGCTTGTTTTGTTTACCGCTTGCCAAAGCGGTGGTCTACGACACCTGGCTTTTGGTTGGTTCCTCTCTTGATCAGAGAGGGTGCCTCTTTTGGAGCTCTGGTGGGAAAGTTGCACCGGCCAACCAGGGCCATGTGTTTGACATTAAGCCCAATCAGGCTGGGTCTCATTTCTGGTGAGTGCCGAGAGATTGAGAGGCAGGCAGATCCAGCGGGTGATAGATGGCTGGGCCTACTTTCCAGTGGGCGGATGGAAATCAAACATCACGACAGAACCATGGGGGCTGTTTGCTTTATTTGCAAGGCCCGTCAAGACCCAGAGATTTATTGCAAGCGCACGCGGGGTCCTGATTAGCAGAAACACGACTCTGCGTCGAGAGAGAAGAAAGACCCACGGTGGGATGTGTGACCTGTGTCAGTCGTAGAGGTGTGTTTTTATTCCTGTATGACATAAACCAGCGTTCCAACCAATGGAGGTTGGATCCTTTACAACGCGTAATGGTTTCATAAGTGGAGAGCTGACGTGGGGGTGAGGGAAGACTAGAGACAGCGCCAGCCTCAAACTGCTGGGTGCAATTTGCATCATTTTGATCATAAATCTCTCTCAGCCCTCCGCCAGTATGGCCTCAGACACTGATACTAACGCCTGCTTGCACTTCGGCACACACTCTCGGAGGTCCATTGACTTGAGATGTGCCAGTAAGTCGAGCTTTCAATCAAATCTTCCACTGACATCAGCATAGACTACATAGTATGCACCGATGCCAATAGATTCACTTGACAGTTTGGGCTACTCCGTGACAATCAAGTCAGTCGCTTCATGACGCGCGTTTACTACCATGAGCACGTCTGACATATGTCAGGAGTTTGCTCCTCCTTCTGGCGGGAATGCCTCCTCGACTCTCACTCAGCCTCGCACACTCCTTCATGTAACTGCCTGCCTGTGCTCTCCTCCATCGTTCTCCTCAGTTATCAATGTGTCGACCTACACTCTAAGTCCTGCTCATTGATTCTCATCCCTCATACCTCGTAGCTTCTTGCACATTGGATCCATTCTAATATCATCACAGGAGCCTGCTTCGCGATTAGTTCAATTAGAACCCCCGGCCCCTGCTCCCCCAACGCCCATTAAACACTTGACCGCCCACCTGCTCCCCCAACGCCCATTAAACACCGGACCGCCCCCTGCTCCCCAACGCCCATTAAACACCGGACCGCCCCCTGCTCCCCCAACGCCCATTAAACACCGGACCGCCCCCTGCTCCCCCAACGCCCATTAAACACCGGACCGCTCCCTGCTCCCCAAATTAAACACCGGACCGCCCTCTGCTCCCCCAACGCCCATTAAACACGCCCATTAAACACCGGACCGCCCCCTGCTCCCCCAACGCCCATTAAACACCGGACCACCCTCTGCTCCCCAACGCCCATTAAACACCGGACCTCTCTGCTCCCCCAACGCCCATTAAACACCGGACCGCCCCTGCTCCGCCAACGCCCATTAAACACTGGACCGCCTCTGCTCCCCCAACGCCCATTAAACACCGGACCGCCACTTGCCCCCCAACGGGACCGCCCCTGCTCCCCCAACGCCCATTAAACACCGGACCGCCCCTGCTCCGCCAACGCCCATTAAACACCGGACCGCCCCCTGCTCCCCAACGCCCATTAAACACCGGACCGCCCCCTGCTCCCCCAACGACCATTAAACACCGGACCGCCCCCTGCTCCCCCAACGCCCATTAAACACCGGACCGCCCCCTGCTCCGCCAACGCCCATTAAACACCGGACCGCCCCCTGCTCCTCCAACGCCCATTAAACACCGGACCGCCCCCTGCTCCCCCAACGCCCATTAAACACCGGACCGCCCCCTGCTCCCCCAACGCCCATTAAACACCGGACCGTCCTCTGCTCCGCCAACGCCCATTAAACACCGGACCGTCCTCTGCTCCTCTGCCACTCCGACCCTCTTCCATTGATCCCCGTCCAGCCTTTCGGATCAGCCTTAATCACCGACCGCTGTCCCCTCGACCATAAACAGCCACGCCATGTCAAAACCCTACGGGGGTGGAGGAATTGGATCCTTAAAGGTAGGAGTTTGCACAGGGGAAGGAGAGGAGGCCAGCGGAATCTGCAACATGGCGGGCGCCCGTCTGAGCTGCCTATCGTGTCATAGTACAGCCCCAGAGGCCCCGGGACGAAGCGTGGATGGCGGATTGATTTAGTGTCACGGCAGGTCTCGCCCCCTTCATGTGCCTTAATTAAGTGATCCGCGGAGCGTGACAGGTTGACGTTATTGAGGAGCACCCCGCTCACTCGCCCGTCTTTTTCGTTATCCACCAGTGCATTGGCGATACCTTTCTTCTACCTTCTTCCTCTAGTCCCATCTCAGGTCGTCCTCTTTCTTTTCAGGGAGAAACATTGGTTAGTTGTTGTTCCATTTTGTCACAGCCATTTTGGCCTCCAGCTTTCCAGTGTTGGCATGGCCTCAAGGGGACTTGGGAGGCAGGCTGTGTTCGGTCACATCACACCTGGAGGGGTTATTTTGCTGACCTTGTACCTCTATATGTAACACAAAACAAAAGGGTCTTTGTCCCCCATTCGTGCAGCATGTAAGCCAAATGAAATATTTCGTATTAAATTCTATCTGTTGTCCTTCAAGTGATTTTCAAATCCTCATGCTACCATATCAAGCTCTATTTTTGTATATATTTGTCTTACATTTAAGTGAACAGTTTAGATAGTCAGTTAGAAGAAAAGGGACATCAAGAAAAAAAACAGATGAACTCGTCAAAGTCTCAGAGTGGGGAGACCTTTACTGTCTGTGGTGGCTGATTCCTGGTAAAATCCTAGCCACTCATGGCGTCTGATTTCCTAGAAGAACAGAGCAGTTCCACCCAGGGTGAGTCAGCTGATTCACCAGTTAGCAGAAATAGACAAAGCACACATAGTTGAAAGTGTGTCATCCATTTTCTATTTTTTACACTGAGCGTTACCGCACCCTCCATGCAAAGCCGAGGTAGTTTACGGGCTTGAGCAGAACATGCTCTTTGATGTTAACTCTATCTGGTACGGTCGTCCACAGAATGCGTAGAAATATATCTTACTCTGCCTTTACACAGTCTGATAAAGAAGAGGCTATATGTCAAGCACAGTACATGAGAATGAACATCCTTGGGGCTGCTTTGTGTATGTCCAACTTTCTAAGGATCTCTGCGTGTCTGAATGTGGTGTGTCCTGTAATTGCCACAGTCTCTGCTTGTGAACTCTTCTCAAACACTTACAGAGACCATTGTCTTTACAATTTGCAGGACTAATAAAGCATTTGAGAACAGTGTCATGCGAAATATTTATGCTTCTCCAGACCAGTGCTTAATAAACTTACTCTAAGTTCACTATACTCCCAAGGGGTGCATCATAGGCCTCTATGTGGCCCTGCAACAATCTCCAAAGTTATGTAACAGCTTGAACTACTGTAACCTCTGAATGGTGACTTCTTCATTCAGCAGGTGGTTTTTTAAATATTTTTTTATTGAACCTTTATTTAACTAGGCAAGTCAGTTAAGAACAAATTCTTATTTTCAATGACGACCTAGGAACAGTGGGTTAACTGCGTTGTTCATGGGCAGAATGGCAGATATTTTTACCTTGTCAGCTCTGGGATTCAATCTTGCAACCTTTCGGTTACTAGTCCAACCCTCTAACCACTCGGCTACCTGTCCCCGCAGTGGAACCTGGGCGCTGTGTTAAACCTCTCTCGCTATCACTTTTGGTTTCCCTCTCAAACCCTTTTCTCTGTCGCTAACATCCCTCTCCCCCCTCTCTCTCTTTCTCTTGCCAAGGCCTGCCACCAATTACATGTGTGTCTGATAGTCACACCCACCGTCTGACATCACAACACTAAGACAGCCCTCCACCAATTTCTCCGCCCTGTTTCGCAAGGAGAGAGAGCGAGAGACAGACAGACAGACAGACAGAGACAAAGACAGAAAAATGTGTTTGTTTGCGCCTGTGTGAGCATTCTGACAAGCCTTTGTTGACTCTGTCGGCCTTTGTAAATCTGACCAGTGATGGGGTACTGAGGCGACATCAGTCTCCCACACAACCGCCCTAACTGCCATGCTCTGTCAATCATAGCCAGCCACAGCCAAGCAAGAAGCCTTCACTTCTCAGTCACCACCACTATTTGGTCCAGCTAAATAACTGCAGTTGAAGGCAAGTGATGGCCATTGAAAGCATTTGACAGCGGCAGCGTTTGAAAGTTTGAATAAGCTTTGGTCCCCATCTGACCCGATCAGACTCGACCCGTGGGTGTCAAACCCCAAAGTAATGTCATGGCAACGTTTTCAGAACGCTGCATTCCACGTATGCCTTCCTATTGAGTTTTATCATGGAGTATAGGATGGGGGGTTGGTGAGAGAGTGCTTGTTTACATAACACACCATGACATTTTGATAAAACTCTGGAAATTGACATGCATTGTAAACCAATGGATTGTAACCGTACTGGAAAGAACTTATAAATATACGATAGCTCTGTAAACCTCTACCATGTATGTTTACCTTGTATGTTTACCTCGTTTTTCCCCACACTGTGTGACTGTTTATGTTTTAATCATCCTCCTTTGTCTTCAGACTTGTCTCATGTTTGAAGCAAATGTCTTTGTTTTGGGAAGATTCTTCTGGAATGACTGTGACCACATTTGCTGTTGAAGACAGGTTTGTTATGTCTGTGTTCATACTTCTGGACTGAACGCTCTGAAGATGCATTCGCAGCCACGGTGGATACCGTCATTGTGTCTCATGATGAAGATATGAGGTCGGTTCCTCTTAGTGCTGTTTGTATGTAACACACATCACCAGTTTGATTTTACGCTCAGATTGAGTGAGAGATGTGCCGGCCAGAGACTGTAAACTTCATGGAGAATAAGAGCACCTCCTGCCAGCTGCCCACTGCACTGAGGGTAGGAAACATTGTCACCACCGATAAAACTACAATAATCGACAATTTCAAGAAGCATTTTTCTACGGCTGGCCATGTTTTCCATCTGGCTACCCCTACCTACCCCGGCCAACATCTCAGCACCCCTTGCAGCAACTTGCCCCCCCCCCCCCCCCCACTTCTCCTTCACCCAAATCCAGACAGCTGATGTTCTGAAAGAGCTGCAAAATCTGGATCCCTACAAATCAGCTGGGCTCAACAATCTGGACCCTCTCTTTCTAAAATGATCTAACCCGAAATTGTTGCAACCCCTATTACTAGCCTATTCAACCTCTCTTTCGTATCGTCTGAGATCCCCATAGATTGTAAAGCTGCCGCTGTCATCCCCCTCTTCAAAGGGGGAGACACTCTAGACCCAAACTGTTATAGACCTATATCCATCCTGCCCTGCCTTTCTAAAATCTTCAAAAGCCAAGTTAACAAACAGATCACCGACCATTTCGAATCCCACCGTACCTTCTCCACTATGCAATCTGGTTTTTCTGAGCTGGTCATGGGTGCACCTCAGCCACACTCAAGTTCTTAAACGATATCATGACCGCCATCGTTAAAAGACAGTACTGTGCAGCCGTCTTCATCGACCTGGCCTAGGCTTTCGACTGTGTAAACCACTGCATTCTTCTCAGCAGACACAACAGGCTTGCCTTCTCAAATGACTGCCTCACCTGGTTCGCCAACTACTACTCAGAGTTCATTGTGTCAAATCTGAGGGCCTGTTGTCTGGACCTCTGGCAGTCTCTATGGGGGTGCCACAGGGTTCAATTCTCGGGCCGACTCTTTTCTCTGTATATATCAATGATGTCTCTCTTGCTGCGGGTGATTCTCTGATCCACCTCTGCGCAGACGACACCATTCTGTATACATCTGGCCCTTCTTTGGACACTGTGCTAACAAACCTCCAAACAAGTTTCAATGCCATACAACACTCCTTCCAAAGCCTCCAACTGCTTTTAAATGCAAGTAAAACTAAGTGCATGCTCTTCAACCGATTGCTGCCCGTACGTACCCTCCCGTCCAACTAGTATCACTACTCTGGAAGGTTCTGATTTAGAATATGTGGACAACCTAAATACCTAGGTGTCTGGTTAGACTATAAACTCTCCTTCCAGACTCACATCAAGCATCTCCAATCAAAAATTAAATCTAGAATCGGCTTCCTATTTCGCAACAAAGCCTCCTTCACTCATGCTGCCAAACATACCCTCGTAAAAGTGACTACCCTACCGATCCTTGACTTTGGCGATGTCATTTACAAAATAGCCTTCAACACTCTACTCAGCAAATTGGATGTAGTCTATCACAGTGTCATCCGTTTTGTCACTAAAGCCCCATATACCACCCACCACTGCGACCTGTATGCTCTCGTTGGCTGGCCCTCGCTACATATTCGTCGCCAAACCCACTGGCTCCAGGTCACCTATAAGTCTATGCTAGGTAAAGCCCCGCCTTATCTCCGCTCACTGGTCACCATAACAACACCCACCCGTAGCACGCGCTCCAGCAGGTATATTTCACTGGTCACCCCCAAAGCCAACACTTCCTTTGGCCGCCTTTCCTTCCAGTTCTTTGCTGCCAATGATTGGAACAAATTGCAAAAATCACTGAAGCTGGAGTCTTATATCTCTAACTTTAAGCATCAGATGTCAGAACAGCTTACCGATCACTGTACCCGTACACAGCCAATATGTAAATAGCACACCTAACTACCTCATCCCCATATTGTTACTTATCCTCTAGCTCTTTTGCACCCCAGTATCTCTATTCTCTACTTGCACATAATCATCTGCACATCTGTCATTCCAGTGGTAATGCTAAATTGTCATTATTTCACCTCCATGGCCTATTTATTACCTTACCTCCTTACTCTTCTACATTTGCACACACTGTACACAGATTCTTCTATTGTGTTATTGACTATACGTTTGTTAATGTGTAACTCTGTGTTGTTGTTTTTGTCGCACTGCTTTGCTTTATCTTGGCAGTGTCGCAGTTGTAAATGAGAACTTGTTCTCAACTGGCCTACTTGATGAAATATATATATATATTTAAAGACTGAGGAGTGATTTTAGTGTGCTTGGCTTTACTAAAGACCCTTGTACTCTACTGCCATCTACTGGCCAAAAGGAAGTACCACTTGCATGCCCATCATGTTTATGTAGCATGTCTATACACTGAGTATACAAATATCAGGAACATCTCAATATTGAGTGGCCTGTCATGGAAAGAGCAGGTGTTCTTAATGTTTGGTATACTCGGTGTATAGGGAAAACAGCTCTTGTGTTCTATGAGATACTACAAATAATTTATTGTTCCCCAAAATCAAATAATTATGAATAAGCCTTTAAATTTGTAAGTGTAATACTATTGTAAACATAAACCGTTGGTAGGCAAAACAATTGCAATGTCCAGATTTGGGGAAATATAGGCCTTTTTTTTTCAATAGACTATCAAATGTAAACTGATGCCTACATGTTTATTTTTCAGATAGCTTACCATATACATTACATAAGTTGAATTCATTTGAAACAGAATTCAAAGTTTATGTGTAAAGTGTAGCCCTAAAGCAAGGCTATAGGCTATGTTTTATGTTTTATTTAAATATATATATATATTTATATAATGAAGCACATCAAATTATAGCCTAAATATAGAGGCCTAATGGACGCTCTGGGCCTTTTAGTGACAGCGTGTGGTGTTTTGGAGACCGAGTGTCCAGGTCCAATATTGGGAAAATAGCCTACAAACTTCGGCCTAATATGGCATTGAGAATCCCATTTTCAAAACAAGGTAGTCTAGGTTAGCCTACTTCAGCCTTTATTTTCCAACATAAGGCTCGAATTTACTTTCGCTTGATTGACTTCCTGTTAATTATGTTTTTTTTGTGTGTGTGAAACCTCTCAGCCCCGCCGGTCACCTCATATTTTCAGAAACATGTCGCTTGTTTACCTTTCAAGACGATAAATCGTTTTATTTTTTTTCTAATTTGGCTCCATTTTACAAAGACTGTGCGTCCGCGGTCTGAGATTGTGTGCGGGTTTATTTGTTTAAGAATGGGCCATCATTTATATCCCGCGCGCTCTGTTTGGGCAGATGGTGGGCTTTGGTACGCCAAACGGGGCTACGTGTTTATTTGAAATGGAGCATGTGGCACGCTAGGGTGCAAAACGGCCCCAAGGAGCATGTGGTCCTCCGTCGCTGATTGAGAGACGAGAGTTTGGCAGCCTGACTCAGTTTTTGACAAGATGCAGGAGACAGGACTGGTGTTCTGTTGAAACAGACTCGCCTGTTTCCACGGGGCCGGGCGCCGGGCACAGAGACTGACTGGCCTCGAGTGCGGGCTGTTGGCTGTCCGTATTCTTCATGGCGTCTTTCGCAACCCCGTGTGGATGTGATAATGAATTTTATATGTCCAGCTGGAACTTCATAGAAATATAATTACATTTCAAGATGACATTAAATATGACATTTCACAGGCTAAAGCGTTGGACAGTGGAAAAAATATTGGAGAGTTTAAAATGTGCTAATTGCAGGACATCTTGTGCTTCCATGGCGCAGGTGAAAATATGAAATTAAACTTTCGTGTTGAACCAATTCAATCTTTGCACGATAATTCGATTGGGAAGGGGGTTATTGATTGTTCAATAAAAACAAATGCAGTCCTTAAAACATAATAGATACAGGGCGTACTACCAGTCAAATTATAGTTCCAAAATGATAATGGTCTATACTCCACAGACAGTCATCAATAGACCTACAGGGTAGAAGGGCTCACATTGAAGTTCACAGCAATAAGGCAGAGGCATTTGACAGCTATAGCCGAGAAAATAAAATGGAGTTCATGAAAATGTTACAATCTTATATAAATTGTAATTCCATAAGAGGTTTCAGTTCTCATAGGCCAGTTAATCAGTAAAGCACTTTCCATTTGTATTCTTGATGTATACTGTTATAGACAACACATAACATGATGTTAGACTGCAAAACACGATACAACCTATAAGTCATCCCACAGTCTTATTTAAAGAGAAACAAAAAAAAAATAGCATGTCTTCCTTTGATCACAGTTGAGTTGATGATTGACAGTGTACCCCCCTATTCCACCCCACCCTTCCCTGTCTCCATCCAGCTCAGCCCACTTTTACATCATCACTGGGATACCCAATCAGCTGGAGACCAATTTGTCAATGTCAGGTCACACACCAATCAGCGAAAGATATGGTAATACATTTGAGCCAATAAGAGTCAGCCTTTGTGCTCCATGGCTATATAAATATATATATATATATATTGGACCTGGGCTGCATCTGTCACATAGACAGTTGGGAGCCAGCTGGATCATCGTATGGAACTAAATGAAACTGAGCAGAACAAACCTTGAGGCTGATGTTTTAGGCGTATTGATGGAGACCAGGCACGGAGTTGATCGAGCTTGATTACTTTTGTATTGGGATGTAGGCCTATCTTTGAGGAACAGAAAGGCCGAAAGAAAGGATATACACACCTATGTGTGTGGGTGTCCTTTCTGAATGAGATTTCCGTCAATACCAACTACTTAAGTATCCTACGATAAGAACATCAAAAACGTTAATAACACGTTAGTAACATTACACAACACAACAGTCTGAAAATACATTGATAGAGTGGACAAGGGCAAGATTTACGGAATGACATAACCACATTCTAGGTCTGTCTGTAACACTGTCCAGTGTTGTCTTAGCTAAGTGCACCCTAGATAATCCATTTGACCCCGTTTTTGGGGAGAATCTGACCCAACGGCCCGACCGCAGTCCATGTGTCTCAGCAATCTCAGCCCCAAATACCCATTCTACTCCTGGACACTCCTCCTGAACCCCTCCCATTACCCAGAGCACCATGGCCCCATCATGGCCAATGCACTGCCTCTGCCTGGCTTGTAGAAATCACCCCCTGTCACTCTGTCAGAGCTGTGCAACATAATTCACCCTGTTTGACTTGGCTCTCTCACAAAGGGGGGCTGAATGTGTGTAAGTGTGCGTTTCCCACTTGTGCTCAGAGCCTCGGACCTCTGCGTCACACCTGCTTTGGTGGAGGCCAGACCATGGGGCTGCAGAGTCAGTGTGTGTGTGTGTGTGTGCGCGTGTCTATTGTTCATAGTCCCTCTCTCTCTCTCTCTCTCTCTCTCTCTCTCTCCTATCACTGGTCTCCTCCCTCGCTCCCTCTCAATTTCCCACCCTGTGTATTTTCTCTCTCATTCCATTTCTCTCTATTTTTCTTTTGAACTCACTCGCTCATATTTGTAGGCTATCCCTGTGTGAAAGCCCCTTGTCAAACTCCCACTCCCACTTAGGCTTTGTCGGTGGGCGTCACAGGGATGGGGGTCTAGGGAGGTTGTTGCCAGAGAGCCCTCCTCATTCATCCTCTCACCAGTCACTGGCAGCTGTTTGAGGGCACATTTTGACTGATGATATGGCCACTTCTCTGAACTCAAGCTGCTAAAAGATCATGCAACCTAAATAAGATGTATTTTTTTAGGTATTTATGGGAAAGGGTGGTGTGAAAGGCTTTTTAAAATGTTTTTCTCTCTCTCTCTCTATATATATATATATAGAGAGAGAGAGAAACATTATACGTATATATATTTTCATATTTTACTTTTCTTTGAATAGCTCTGTGGCTGAAACCAATATGAATTCATCATTTTACTTGGTAAGCCTATTTGCTAGGCCAAGGCCTATAGGTCTATCAAGCTATAAATAAATAAAAACGTTTCATATCTGACGTGTGATAAAGTGTCTGTTTTACTTGAATTATGGGGCATTTGCTAGCCTACAGATGCTATTTTTATTCTTCGTCTCCTCGTGGATTTGAACTACGGCTGACCTTTCAGCATTCTCTTCTGCTTCCGTCCGATATGAGATGATGGAACCACGTGTTTGTGTGCGTTTCATTTCCCCGTACAGTTCAGACAGTGGCGGGACGTGAACGCATTTGAGAAAACATCTGGAAAACAGATGTTCGTAGGCAACAGAAAAAAAAACATGCTCATAAAAAGGCCAGCTGGGTTGCTTTTGAGTTTGCCGTGACAGATGGAGATGTATCTGATATCTATTAGCACTCATGCCTCGCTTCTAAAAGGCCATAATGGATGTTGCGAGTTTCCTGAGGATGTGGCACACATGCGTCGCTCGCTCACAGTCAACTGGTGCGTTGATGACGATAGCTGGTGCTGAGTGCAGCTAAGGAGAAGAGAGGATGTTGTGACTGACCCTTTCGCTCAGGAAATGTATCATCCCACGTAATTAACCGATTAATGGCATGTAAATGCCACAGACTGGAATATATTCTGGGATTCATCTGACAGCATCGAGGAGTTTACCACACCAGTCACCGGCTCCATTAATAAGTGCATATACGCCGTCATCCCCACAGTGACCTTACGAAAATACCCCAACCAGAAGCTATGGATTACAGGCAACATCCACACTGAGCGAAAGGATAGAGCTGCCGCTTTCAAGGAGAGGGATACTATTCCAGACGCTTATAAGAAATCCAGCTATGACCTCCTGGGCGAGCCATCAATACAGGACTAAGATCGAATCCCGCTATGCCGACCTCTGACGCTCAACAAATGTGGTAGGGCTTGCAAACTATCACGGATTACAAAGGGAAACGCAGCCGCAAGATTCCCAGCAAGGCTGCAGGGCTAGACAGAATACCAGGACGCGTACTTAGAGCATGCGCTGACCAGCTGGCAAAGTGTCTTCATTGACATTTTCAGTCTATCCCTGACCCGGTCTGTAATACCAACTTGTTTCAAGCAGACCACCATAGTCCCCGTGCCCAAGAATGCCAAGCTAACCTGCCTAAATGACTACCGCCCAGTTACACTCACATCTATAGCCATTAATTGCTTTGAAGGCTTGTCACTGCTCACATCACCCTGGACCCACTCCAAAATCGCATACCACCCCAACAGATCCACAGGTGACCAGCCTTTCAAAGCATTTCATGGCTATAGATGCGAGTGCTACGGGTCGATAGTCATTTAGGCAGGTTAGTCCCCTCCAAGCTCATCACCAAGCTCAGGACTCTGGGACTGAACATTGTTAACTTCCTGATGGGCCGCCCCCAGACGGTGAGGGCAGGCAACAACACATCCGCCACGCTGACCATCAACATGGGGCCCCTCGGGGGTGTGCGCTGCTTAGTCCCCTCCTGTACTCCCCTCCTGTACTCCCTGTTCAGCCAGTTTGCTGACGACACAACGGTGGTAGGACTGATCACCAACGGCGATGAGGCAGAGCTTCAAGGTCCTTGGCGTCCACATCACTGAGGAATTAACGTGGTGCACACACACCCACGCAGTCGTGAAGAGGGCATGACAGTATCTACTCTCCCCACTCTGAAAAGATTTGGCGTGGGCCCTTAGATCCTCAAAATGTTTTACAGCTGCACCGTTAAGAGTCTTGACTGGCTGCATCGCCACTTGGTACGGCTACTGCAAAGCACCAGACCGCAAGGCTCTGCAAAGGCTGGCGAGTGCGGCTTAGTACATCACTGTGTACATCACAGTACATCACTCCTGCCATCCAGGACCTCTATCCCAGGCGGTCAAAGACTCCAGCCATCCAAGCCATAGACTGTTCTCTCTGCTACCGCACAGCAAGCAATACCAGTGCACCGAGTCTGGAACCAACAGGACCCTGCACAGCTTCTACCTCCAAGACATAAGACTACTAAACAAAATGCTAAATAGCTCATCAAATGGCCACCCGGACTACCTGCATTGACCCTTTTTTTGCACCAACTCTCTTGGACTGACTCTACGCACACACAGGGGACTCTACCCACACATACTTACACTGACACCCCAACACACACACACGGGACTCTACCTACACATAGTTAAACTGACACCCCAACACACACACGGGACTCTACCCACACATACTTAAACTGACACCCCAACACACACACAACATACGCACACATGCATACTGACGACACACACACGCTGCTGGTGCTGTCTATTATCTGTCCTGTTGCCGAGTCACTTCACTCCTACCTATATGTACATAGTTACCTCAATTAGGACCTGTAGGTAAGCACTTCACTGTTAGTCTACACCTGTTGTTTATGAAGCATGCGACAAATAACATTTGATTTGATTCGAAATAAAAGCTTTGGCTAAGGCACAGAGGAAAAGTGAACTATAATATAAAAATGACGTTTCAATCGTTGTAGATAAATACAGATTACAATAAACCTACTATTGGATTATAAAAGGTTCTGAAATAATCTAGGCCTATATGGTTTTTCAATTATTATTAGCCTATGATTATGGAAATTGTAATAAGCCTAATGGTAATGTACAAAACGTGATAGGCTATTTAAGTATAGGCCTACATTACTACAAGGCACTAGTACTAGGCGATCCATGATGAGATTGAGATATTCTGGTAATATTCCTAACTATTTGATTGGGCTGGGTTATGAGATTGAATGTCATGGTAGTTTGTCAATCCCAATATTATGTGAATGATATCCCTATCAGTGACTTTTCGGTGGGGGGAGAGGGAATTACTCCACATGAAATGCTGCAAGGCGGTGATACGCCACTAGATGGCAGCAATGCCAAGGTTGGGGAAACTAATCCTTGGTGGGCAGTGTACAGGTCTTATCATCAGGCCGATTATAATTATGAGCTGGCAATTTCGTGCGTTCAATAAAGATTCATTCGTTTTTGGTGTCGTTAAAACTAACGAATGGACCACTGTAGCCTAACACAATTTATAGCTTACAGACACTGTGATGCGAACATGTTGCATTTGTCTTTACTATTACACATGTATATTCATATAGATACATTTTAAAACGCCAGACTGACAAGCGTTTTGAAGCGTATGTAGCCTATAATACAATTTTTATTTATTTATAATGCAATTGTGCATATTATTTTCAAACGAAAATAGGCTAAACACGAATGGCAGTAAAATTGCATATAACATCGTAAACTAAAGATTTAGAGAGTTAATTCGATTTTTAGATGTGTAGGCTAAATAAATATAATGTAATCCGTTTCCTTTTCCCCCATGCTTATATGAAAGTAGCAGGTGCGCCTTGTACATTTGGACCAAGTGTTCATTTTAAGAGACTTGTATGCCCTCTTGCCATGAAATTCGTTAAACATTATCATTTCAGAATCGAAATCATTCTTAAAACCTATAATAAATGTTTTCCAATTATATAATAGCGAACCAGTTCTACAAATTTTTAAATCTAAAGCATCGCAATGTAATCTAAAATAGGCCTACAGGCAGCTTTGCTTGCTATTCAATGTCTTTACATGTACTATAATATTCACCACAGACACATCTTCATTGTCTGTGCTAAATTTGCCTAATTACAGCCTACATTGAACAATTAAAACGATATTTAGCACAGAATGATATGGAACACAGAAAGCTCCACCCTGCACCAGACACATCCAATCACATTTTGATATTTAACATCTGAAACGCTTCATTGGCTCTTGATATGAAGGCGGGGATTGTGACATCAGACCCTGACGTCCAAACAAAACAGACACATCCCATGTCTCATGAATATTAACAACTAAGATTACATTTCAAAAGACACTGGGCTACAGCCTTCACTACTCACAGGAAGCCTTTTCGAGGAAACAAGAAAAAAATTGTGTCAAATTAGATATGATAAATATGGAACAAGAGACATTTTGACAACACAAAATACAAAAAAATAGTTTAATTAGCTTGACAACAGGCAGACTCAAATGAGAAAACAGACGGCAATATAAATCAACAAAACTAACAATTATTAGCCTAACTTCCTATTTGGCGTTAAAATTAGGAAATATTCAAATAGTTTATTTGTCCATCACAGGCTAGTAACAAAATATATTTTTATTCTTATGGTCTTAAAGGTGTTCTCAGTGCTTTAGAAAAAAAAACATACGCCTACCTACCTATGCCAACTTCGTTTTATTATGAACACACAATCATTCTAAAATGAACATGGGGGTAACCTGACTTTCAACCAGAACCTGAACTACTGTAACAATACACAGGCTATTGCCCTTTTTCTGTTAAACTTACCAAGCTTTAAAATGTAGTATATCAAAATGTCATGTTTAAAGTTCTCTGTAACATAACTTCATAATCATTGATGCCTAAGCAACAGTTCCTTGTTGTGTAGGCCTGAGCAAATTAAAACAAAATTCAGTTCTCTTGGTTAAAACATTCTTTACAGAGCATTTTGTGTGGGTTTAGGGAAATTAACAAAATCATATGCTATAATCTAGCATAATTCTTCAATTTTTTATTGCAAATCAAATAAATTAAAACAGATTATTTCCAAAATAATAATTACAAATACCATCTCGCCTTCATAGGAAAAACGCTGTATTTGCCACTAATTACTATAAATATAGCCTATTTAAGCATAAATCGCTAAATACACCCCTTAATATTTACACATAAATTCGTACTGTCCATTACTGTCAAACATTTGACCTTTGGACAGGCAGTGTAGATCATTTGAGTATTGACCACTTTATTTGTTCTTTGGCAGACTGCATTATCTGGAAGAAAAAAAAACACCTTTTCAGATTGAGTGTGGAGAAACAACATTATCGTAGATCAATAATAGTAGCCTATTATAGTATACTGTAGTAGTGTTATATTTATTGTTAATTGTGACACCAGTCAACCAGTAGGTGTCACTATTGTATGCATGTGAATTTGAATGGAACTCCTCAAACGTTAATATTTTACATGAAACATGAGCCCCATAAGCTGCGTAAGTGTAACATCAAACTTTGTAAGTGTATTTTATGTAGTAGACACAAAACAAAGTGAGTCGGCTTCTCTGAGCAGACTTAAAATTAATTTTCATCTAGCTTAGAAACACAATTCAATTCTATTCAATATTGGTAACGACCTGATGCAAGTGTGCCTCTGATATATAATCGTCACTCTCCCTGCTAAAATGAAATTCCACAAAAAAACAGCATTTTGGGGGGGGGCTGTTGAAACAGAGACGCAGAGCGTAAAACTATACACCAGGGGGCGCAAGGAACCCAGGTAAAAGGATAAACTTGGGTCTAGTGTGTAGCGTCTAGTAGTTTCAGTTCAGTGTTTTGGGTTTATTGTCTAGGTCTAGTTAAAAAATAAAAATAATAATAATATAGGCACCATGACAATTCCATGTCTCTTAGAGGCTTTTCAAGGTATTGTAAATGAAGTTTGGTTCCAACTTGGGAGAGAAAATGCCACAAGGCAAATAGTTAATTAATAGCTTTGGATATGACCCTTCCTTGCAAGCAGGGTGATTCAGGAGTACAGGGCAGTCTGAAAGTCACACAGAGATGACTAGTATAGAACAGTCATGTCCATTCTATATACTTCATATCTATCTATCAGGGGTGGCAGGTAGCCGTGGTTAGAGCGTTGGGCCAGTAACTAAAAGGTTGCTAGATCGAATCCCCGAGCTGACAAGGTAAAAACCTGTCATTCTGCCCCTGAACAAGGCAGTTAACCCACTGTTCCTAGGCCGTCATTGTAAATACGAATTCGTTCTTACCTGACTTGCCTAGTCAAATAAAGGTTACATTTAAAAAATATATATATTATTATATCTGCAACATTCTGGTCTTCTGAATAAGCCCCAGGAGACTCAAAATGTCCCACGTCGGAGGGTGAGGAGTGAGAGGACTTACATTGGAGGTCATAGCCAATTTGTCCGTAATGTGCTGTGAGGGTTAAACCAAAGGGTTAGGAGAAGAAGGAAAGAGGAAGTAACAGGCAGAACATTGCATGACGGTAAGACCAATTAAGCAGCCATGCTGATCATGCAATGTGAGCCATTCCATCATTGACTATGCAGGTGTGAGCATGGCATCAAATTCAGATGCAGGTTAGTACATGCTGGCAATTCTCCTAAATGATATTGAAAGCATTCTGTGTGAATGCAGTGTGTTTGGCACACAGAGAATACACGAGTCAAATGGATGAACCTGTGACTGAACGCAGTGACTTCAGTCAAACGGAAATCATATTGTAGTATTGACGGCATGTCATAACACTGGACCCGATCATTTAAATCAACCAGGTATTATGAGTAGTAATATTTGATCATTTTAAAATTGAACAACACTGGGAGACAATTATCCATATATTGTGTACTTTGGCTTTATTCTACAGAGCATGTAGTGTAGAAATGATGAAAATGGGTAACTGGAAAGATTATAATCAGGGTCGATTCCATTGAAATTCCAGTCAATTCAGAAAGTAAACCAAATTCCATTTCAAAGCATTGAAGATAATTGGAATGACAATTTGTGTACCTCCTGAATTGACTAGAATTCAAAACTGGAACTGACCCCAACCCTGATAAGAATCATGTTATAGTTTATATGCAATTAATATACTGTATATGACAGTAGAACAGAAGGTTATGTCATCAGGTGTGAGCGGAAATTAAATGGCTAAAGTTCTATCAATAGAAAAGATAGTTGTACTATACATGCAGGGTGACATTGCATGGCGTGTGGGTGCGTGTGTATGACCTCACCTGAGCCACGCTCTGCTCTGACAGTGGGTTCTCATCCGCCTGGAATAGATACCGTAAAAGAAAGAAGGGGACATGACGTCATAGCAAATCAAGCACACACACCATTAGGGGCTGTGTGTGTGTGTAAAGAGTCAAACACAGAAAGCAAGCAAGATAACATAATGCCCTAAAAAAAGGAATTTGATGCCTTGCATTGCAGATGTAAATTCACTCCGACATTGGTAAATATGTCAGTGACCACCACAATCCAATTAAAATGGCTGCCTCACACAAGGCATTCATTGTGCAAGGGAGTACAACAAAGGGCCCTGCTGCTCTTAGCGTACCAACACCTATGGCATTTCCTAGAACCCCATATGGACTCCTTGAAACACGCTGGGCAACCTGAGGCTAACCACTGACAAACCACAGCAAGACACAGACTTAGTGGACAGTTGTTCAAACGTTGTGAGGTGGTTATCTGGAGGTTATCAGAACCTAAAGTGATATGCTCTCTCACCATGCAGTTACCTGCGCTGGATCTCCCTCACCCGCTATCCCTCACCCGCTATCCCTCACCCGTCATCTCTGGTGGTAGGGGCAGTCTGTTGCTATGCACACTGTCTTCTGTCCATCAATGTTACCAACAATGTAATCAAAGAGGCCTAAACCGTAGGCTTGCTCTGAACCATCCAGCTGACAATGTGAGGGTCGGGTCAGGGGAGAGAGGACACATGAGAGGAAGATGGACTTGGTGTTGAGGGGATGGTGGTGGTGGGGGGGCTGAAGACTGGCATTTGGTGTTGTGACATCAAAATAAGTTAATTCATTTTCCTCAAACATACAGGTTGTCAGATTCAACAACAATCCACGAGACACAATCCCCACGTCTGCTGGTCTGAAAATAGAAATCACCATTTCCTATAGTCATCTGTGTCTTCAAGTATTGTCCCCATATCAGAATCCATGTATTAATCCATACAGTAGACACAGTCAGTGAGTGTAGCTGTCTTACCCTGTAATTGACCTTCTGGATGACCTGTTGGGGGTCACTTTCCAAGATCACCCTGGTAACACAACGGTAAGGTCAGTCATTAAGAGAACACAAGATAGTGTACCAGTAACTCCCAACTCCATCCCTTGAATGATACCTCAAATCAAAGTGTATTGGTCGCATACACAGTATAGCAGATGTTATAGCGGGTGCAGTGTTACTAGCTCCTAACAATGCAGTAATATGTCAAAGGACACAAATAAAATCAGATTTTTTTGCCAAAACAAGAAATCAAGAACAAATCCAATTATCAACCCAATCTATACGTTACCCCCCGTCAATAATTTCGTCCACTACTAAGAAGACTCCGTCCATGTTGTCCAATAGACACCTTCTCTCCACATTTTTCCTGTGAGTAAGAAAACTTAATTGACTGACTTGTGGTTGTGATTGTGGTTAGTATGTCTGAGCCAATAGGGCTGAAACCTGTGATAGGATCTCATATTATTGCCTTGTGGGCCAGAAATGTAGGGCTCACAACACCTTAGGCTATTCTGTACATTTCAAACACTGACTTAAATGAACTTCCTGTAGCACCAGTTGTCAAGGTTTGAAATGATACTGAACAGTTGGCATTTGAAAAAAAAAAAAAATAGGAGAAAACTGCATGAAAAGGAGTGGAGAGAGGAAACAGATTCATTCACTCCTTCTCCCTCCCTGCATTGGTTTCTATGGTAACGGCACCAGCCCCTGTCAAGCTGTTCCCCTTCACTGAGAGGCCACGGGTGTGTCACTGTCATCCCATTATATATATATATATATAACCCAAAATAAACAAATCACTAACTTAGTGCGGCATTCAACTGACACGGTTCCACATATTTTGAACACACGAAGGAAACAATTACACCAGAGCTAGTCAAATCAGAAATGTACTTTTCTAATTTTGTTGACCTGTCCCTATATTTGGGGTGGCAGGTAGCCTAGTGGCTAGAGCAGTAACCGAAAGGTTGCTAGATCAAATCCCCGAGTTGACAAAGTAAGAATCTGTCATTCTGCCCCTGAACAAGGCAGTTAACCCACTGTTCCTAGGTCGTCATTGTAAATAAGAATTTGTTCTTATTAACTGACTTGCCTAGTTAAATAAAGCCTAAATATATTTTTTAAATATTTACGAGATGTTCTCTAATAATTAACAAAACTATTTTGAATAATCGTTTCTTGCATTGCTGTTGACTTTGTTACATTTTTCTCCTACAATCGTTAGCCCCCTAAAGGTGACCGACTTCCTCACATTTTAAAAAGGGAGGTTACTTCAACATAGACAACACTTACCTTAGGATTTGACCGAGGGACTCAAACAGACAGTTCAGTACAGCCATGAGCATGAGCTATAGGAAGAGAGAGCAGGGCAGTGGGCGAGGGGAGGATGAAAGGAAAACAAGAGAATTGAGAAGTATAGATGGAAGCCAGGCGAAGTAAACAGAGAAAAGGTTGTGGGAAAGTGACAGAGAGAGCGAAAAGTCAGGTGTGGTTTAATCACAATGCCTGTAGAATATAAATGCCAATTTGCCATAAAAGGACTGGTCCTTCGCTAGCAACATACATAGCAACAAGAAGTGCTGAAGAAAATCTAATTATCAGTCATTTATTCTCATGGGCATTTGCAATATAGGGTCTCCAATTATGACGTCATGCCGACAAATGACCAGTGGCGTGTATTCATGGATGCAAAAGGAAGCCAGCCCCCCCCACAAAAAAATTACATATACACATTGTGTATATGTAAAAAAAAATTTTTTACATACAATAATTGGTCTTTCATCTCTCTGTGTTTCATCATTTTCCTTACATTCAGCCTCTTTTGCAAATTGATCTCACAGGAGAAAGCACCCGAGCGAGCGAAACAGCGCCCCCTCTGTCTCTCTACGTGTAGGCCATCTATCTGATACTGTCTGGTCCAAACGAGTACGACATTGTTGCCGCCCGTAGCATTAAACGCAAGGGAAGCCAACAAGCATTTGGCATCCCTCGATTAAAAAGAAGTATACAAAATTTGCCAATCAGCGTTGGGCTAAAACTGAGCAAGCTCAACTATGAATGATCCTGGCGCACCAAAAAAAGTGTCAAGGTGAAGCCAGTTTGGATTTTTTTTTATCACTCCTATCAAATCGCATTAAAAGCATCTGTCATTGACAGAAATATCTCATTGTTTTGTTGTCTTCCGGTGGTTAGCTGGCTAGCTCAAATTGGCACATTCCTAAATTAGCCGTGGATGGAAATAGGGATTTGGACTTGTGGTTGTAATTGATTTTCTGTACTGGCCATGGAGATTCTGATCCAACCATTAATGTATATATGGTTGTGCCCTTAGCCTGAGAGGATGGAAGTTCAAAATACGCTACAGGTCAAAAGTTTTAGAACACCTACTCATTCAAAGATTTTTCTTTATTTTTTACATCGTAGAAAAATAGTGAAGACATCAAAACTATGAAATAACACATGGAATCATGTAGTAACCCAAAATGTTATATTTGAGATTCTTAAAATAGCCCCCCTTTGCCTTGATGACAGCTTTGCACACTCATGGCATTCTCTCAACCAGCTTCATGAGATAGTCACCTGGAATGCATTTCAATTAACAGGTGTGCCTTAAAACTTAATTTGTGGAATTTATTTCCTGAATGCCTTTGAGCCAATCAGTTGTGTTGTGACAAGGTAGGGGGTATACAGAATATGGTCTTTTACCAAATAGGACTAAGTCCATATTATGGCAAGAACAGCTCAAATAAGCCAAGAGAAACAGTCCCTAATTACTTTAAAACATGAAGGTCAGTCAATAAGGACAATTTCAAGAACTTTGAAAGTTTCTTCAAGTGCAGTCGCAAAAACCATCAAGCGCTATGATGAAACCGGCTCTTATGAGGACCGCCACAGGAATGGAAGACCCAGAGTTACCTCTGCTGCATAGGATAAGTTCATTAGAGTTACCAGCCTCAGAAATTGCAGCCCAAATAAATGCTTCACAGAATTCAAGTAACAGACACGTCTCAACATCAACTGTTCAGAGGAGACTGTAAATCTGGCCTTCGTGGTCAAATTTCTGCAAAGAAACCACTACTAAAGGACACCAATAATAAGAAGAGACTTGCTTGGGCCAAGAATCACAAGCAATGGACATTAGAACAGTGGAAATATGTCCTTTGGTCTGGAGTACAAATTGGAGATTTTTGGTTCCAACCGCCGTTTCTTTGTGAGACGCGGTGTGGCTGAACAGATGACCTCAGCATGTGTATTTCCCACCGTAAAGCATGGAGGATGAGGTGTAATGGTGTGGGGGTGCTTTGCTGGTGACACTGTCTGATTTATTTAGAATTCAAGGTGCACTTAACCAGCATGGCTACCACAGCATTCTGCAGCAATAAGCCATCCCAACTGGTTTGGTCTTAGTAGGACTATCATTTGTTTTTCAAAAGGACAATGACCCAAAAACACCTCCAGGCTGTGTAAAGGCGATTTTACCAAGAAGGAGAGCGATGGAGTGCTGCATCAGATGACCTGGCCTCCACAATCCCCCGACCTCAACCAAATTGAGATGGTTTGGGATGAGGTGGACCGCAGAGTGTAGGAAAAGCAGCCAACAACTGCTTATAATATGTGGGGACTCCTTCAAGACTGTCGGAAAAGCATTCCAGGTGAAGCTGGTTGAGAGAATGGCAAGAGTGGGCAAAGCTGTCATCAAGGCAAAGGGTGGCTATTTGAAAAATATCAAATATATTTGGATTAGTTTAACACTTTTTTGCTTACTACACGATTCCATGTGTTGTTTCATAGTTTTGATGTCTTCACTATTAAATAGTCAAAATAAAGAAAAACCTTTGAATGAGTAGGTGTTCTAAAAACTTTTGACCGGTAGTGTATAGCTAGATGTAGAAAGCTCATGTTAACTTGCTAACGTTGCCCATGAAAGGAAGTTAGGCTAGCTAGCAATCATTTTAGCCAGGTAGTCTGGGACAACAAAAAATTAAAGCGTGTACTGTATAACAGAGCCAATTATCAACGTGAGAGAGGAGGATGGTATTGGCATCGAATTGGTATTGGCATCGAATGGTATCGAATTCTAAATTCATATGTGAGCGCTTAACTCAGACTGTGTGAATTATGCATTGATGCCAATGTAAGATTTGTGCAAAAAGGATCCGGGCCATAATGTATAGTCTTTGAAGCACCAGTCTAGCCTTGTACTCCCTCTGCATCACATTACCTACCTCATTCTCCTGTGCACTGCCCACCACGTAGAAGAATAGGTCGATGCTGCACTTGTACACGATCGTCATCCCCTCCACGAAGGCAATCTCATCTGCTTGGGGGGGGAGATCAAGCCATCAAGTAAACATTAAAGCACATTCACACCTTATTCACATTTACGGAGAATACCCAAGTGAGAGGTTTTATGGTCGTCTTCCAATTTTAAAAATGTGAGTTTTGTCATATAAAATGCTCAACTCCTATGTGTGTGGGGAAGAAGGGATGGAGAGGAAGGAGGGATATAGAGATAGAGATTGGGCATCCTCCTTAGGGGCAGGTGGACCCGGGGTGTCGGATGACTGCTGTGAATTTCATTGGAACAAAAGAGTGCGAGAGCTGTCTGTCGCTGAACTGGTTCCCTCCCCTTTTGTTCGATGTAACGTGAGCTTGGGAGGACTGAAGAACCCAGAGGAACCAATACCGTTTCTCGTGTTTAGATAAACTGACCCATGAGGGTTGAGCCGCAGGCTAATTCTATACAGCTAACACGGTCGCTTGTTTTTCGATGGTGGAGGACACACAAAAGGGTGTGTGAACAACGGGTCCTAACTAAATCATTATTTACACAGTTGTCTAACTAACGTGAGGCCAAAGAAGACTGGTACACATATGCATCGATTTACATTATGATCCTGTTGATACTGATTTCCCTGACGGTGCACATCTTCTCAACATCTTCTCAACTCTCTCGCCACATTGTTAGAATGTTTTTTATTTTGAAACCTTACTGGTTCATTAAAACTATAACATGGAATAGAATATCAGGACTCAAGCTCAACCATCTACTCCAATAGTCTCCTGGGTCATTTTTTTTTATATGGGGTAAAAACTTACTGTCAGCTTTGTGTGTCTTGTTGAAAACGTTCTTTTCAAAGTTCTTCTGCTCCTTCATGGAGGGGTAGAGCTCTGTGTCGTAGTACTAAAAACACATCAGAAGTCAGACATTAGCCGCATTAGTTATGATGAATACACCTCATTTGGGGTAGATATTTGGGGACGTTCTCACAATGTCTTGACGCCACAACAATAGCCAACGTGGGTCGCCATTGGACAACTGTTATTAGCATACCTTTGATAGAAGTCTATTGCCATCGCTGTCCAGAATGAAGACCGCTTTGACGGTGTACAGCGAGGGTTCCTGAAAGACAGTGTGACCACAACGTTGACTAGAATAAAAGGACAATTTGCATTTCCCAGAGGACCGAGGCGTACTGAACACATTCCTGAACGGTTATCGACAGAGCACTGATGATGAAGACGACATTGGTGATGATAATAAAATCTAGTCATGTTCTTCAAAAACATGAGGGATACGACAATGTCAGAAAGAGACGTGAGTGTAGATGTCGATGGTCCCCAGATCCTTCAGTTCTTTCCATCCCACGGTGGCTTGGTTGAACCCGGGCCAAAGTTCTGTTATGCACTGACTACCACAGACTCAGAGCCTAAGTGTATCACAGAACTTGGGCCAGGAACATCACATTCGGGACTTTAGACCTCGAATTGAGATGAACTGGAGGAAAGTGCAAACCAGTCATCCAGATGTCTGTGTCAAATTAGAAACAGTCCACAGTGGAACTAATTCGTTGAAAAGTTCAATGAGGTGCAGGTGTCAGGTCAACAGTCCCAAGGTCCTTTGTGCAACATTATCTTGTGAATTAAGCAGTGAATATCAATATCAAGAGTGCATAAATTATGAAGTCCACATCCAGACACTGTACTGGATGTGACTGCCTAACAGAAAACACTGGGCAATACATCAGATACAATTATAATCAGTAAAAAAAAAAGGTGTATATATATATATATATATATATGAGAGAGAGAGAGAGATATTTTGAGGCCGAGGGTCAAGTACAGCAGGTTGGATAATCAACGAAAAGTAATTGCGGCCTTGTCCAGCGCTGCTTGTTTTATTCTAAGTTTCAATTACAGTAGAAAATAGTAACACAAAAACAATTTATGCAACGATCATCTGTCTAGAGTTTAGTTCAAAAGTGGAAAATTACTCTATGCATATTTAGTTGAACAACCCACCTGTGGAATCAAGTTTTTGGTAAACGTAAAATGCTGCGAAACGCAGCTCCTCCGGTTGAAACCAAATATCGTAGACGTGGCACACAATATATCCAGTGTTCACCCTTCAATGCTTGGGCAGGCTGATGTCAGTTATAATAAAAGTATAACGGATAGCCGACAACTCATGTCATTCATTTAAGTGTAAATCATAAATTAGGTTATAATCTCAGATATGCGACATGGGGTAGCTTTTTAGACAGTATGCCCCTCTCTCTGGGCTAATTTGTTAACTGTTCGAGTTTGTACAACAGCAATTGCCCATTGACGAGGAAAAGTGCAACACATGTTGCTGCTGGTTGTGGAATCTCACTACACTACACTCAAATAGCGCATTGACTACATTCAGATTACAATGACAGTCGTGCAGAATACAGTACCTCCTAATGTTTGCTATCGTACCTGAAAATATTAGATCCAACCAGTCAGAGACCTAAAGAAAAATCACTTCTTAGGCTGGGCATGATGCAAAAATACTGAATACAACATTTTACGCAGCAAAGGGCTATAATGAATGCTATTCAAGCAACTGGCCTAATCATGCATTTGCAAGGTAATACTCGTTTAGAAAATATATAAAAAGCTCCATATCCCTACCGATTGCTTACCAAAGACGCGATCTCCATAGTGGTTCTCTGGTGTTGACGTGGACAGGTTTGAGCTGTCATTCTAGTAGACCTCACAAAATCCTCTGACTCATGGGTGGGCGGATCCTCCGCTGGCCTAGAGGAGGCTCCGCGAAACCAAGCCCCTCATTCGGCCATGTTGGCTCCCTCAAATGAAGTGAATGATGTTAGGTCCTTGTTCTCTAGGAACCACAATGGCGTCAGTTTCTTACAGTGGTGTTTTTACGCGTTACTCCAAAATGAACACGGATAAGGTTTTGATGGCCACCTACTTCATATGGCCAAGTAGTGAATTATGGGACATTATGCATATACATCATATCAGTAGTATCTTTAATCTCATGTGTATAGAATATGTCAAAAATCAACTACTCTTGTTACAAGTGATAGCCTACTTTATTTAACAAATATATGCGATTCACACCATATTGCGAGGCTCGTCTGGATTAGCCAGCGTGGATGTCTTTCTGTTCTAGTTCATTCTAGCACGGCAGATGGCAGCAATGCGCATACGGATGGACTGACAGCCAGACAGTAGGATATTCTACTTTGGAGCCTGCGTACTGTGTGTGTGTTCAATTGATTTGGCAGGGTTGATATAGATGGGCGGTATAGCCTATAGGGGGGTATGGTTTTTTGACACCGCGTAGTTATAGAAAAGAGAAATGGTAGGCTTCACGTCATGTAGGGAGGGGACAGCGAGCTGCTCGGTGAACTGAGCAGGGTTTAAAATTCTCCACTCTCTGATTTAGAGTCAGAATACAAAATCTTCCAAAAGGATTGGGCTTGCTGCGTTTCCACTGATGTGCCCATTCGTTTTGACAACTCCTGTCTCCATAGTCCGGTAAGAGAGTCAAACCAGGAAACTAACATTACCTACACTTGTTTGTGTTATTTGGCAGTTATGTAGGCCTAATATGGGTGTTATTACTGTACACATTGTATACCTTAAATTGAGATGAAGTGGAGTTTACGGGACAGTTAAAAACAGTTCTACATGGGATATTCAGTTGCTCGACCCACTTCTATTTGCCAATAAAAGTGGAACATTTCTGAAGAATGGGGGTGGACAATTAATGTCAACGGTTTTTAGATCCTTGACGTCCATACATAATTCCAGATATTTTCAAATGAACTTCTAATGATTTCGCGGGTTCCTTCAGTGCCCTTTGATGAAAAAGCCCACAGGTTAAATTCTCAACGTTCTCCCTGTCAGACAGGTTCAAAAATTCAGTAATTTAATCCATTTTTGGTTGAACGGGCTCCTCACATGACATGATGTTTCATGCAGGAACAACTGCAATAGACATGCCTATTGAAAACATTACGTCATACATTACAAACAGTAGCCTACAGTTACCGAAGTAATTGCGTTGTCAAGTTATTCATTGACCCATTGATTGGCAGAATATGCTTGTTATTTCCCGGGTAACGGTGTGATTACATAATGTGGTGTAACCTTCACCACTGTCTGTCTAGTACCCGCCCTGACGCTAACTACTGTACCAAACAACTTCTAGAACGAACAGAAGGAAGTAAGTGGAAGTGAAGTCACTGGTATTTGTTGGTAATAAGAACACTCCCCTGTTTGTTATCTTTAGGAATATTTTTTTTAAATTCGCTTTGGGTCATACTCTTTAAGTATACAATAATTGTATATAGGGCACACTTAAGCCTTTTGGGGCCCAGAAGCAAGATTTGGTTGGGTGGCCCACCCCCACCTCTTGACGGTGGAGAGACATTTATTTGTTTTTAAATTAATCTCCCGCAACTCTACACATTTTGCCATGGGGCATAGAAAAAAAATCTGTTTTATAGCAAATTTCCTGCAATTCTACACATTTTGCCATGTGGTGGAGAGAAATGTCTGCAATTTTAAAGCACATTCATGCAATTCTACACATTTTGTAACGACTTAGGCATATTAATATAATATCTGAGTGAGAATGACTAACAAAATCATTGGGGGCCCCATGGAGGTCATGGCCCACGTGCTCAGTCAGTATTCAGCCATGATTACTACAAGTTTAGATAGTCTAGGAAGCTAACAACTAATCTAAAAAATATGTTATTTTTGGGTTATGGGACCCCTAGCGGCCGTAGGCCCTAAGCGACCCTGATCTTATAGCATGGGGTTGAATTCAGCAGCCTTTTCCTCTGCTGTTTCATCAATTACGTTGGATTCACTACTTTTTATTTTATGAATGGTCTTTTCAATGTGATATTCTTTTGAAATAACTAACCAATTAATTGTATTATCTAACTTTATTCTTTCATGTTGTGTTTGTCCGTATAGGATTTAATGATATTTGGAAGAGTGAAGAGGACACTTTTTTTTAAATCTCACCATAGTGTCCATTTTGGTGTATCCAAAATAGCTTTATTTTGCCTCTTTATTACATTGACTTGAAGCTATAGATAACCCATCAACAGACAATAAGTCTTCTGAGGCTTGCACTTGGCATTTTGCCACCCACCACATCTCCATTCCCTTTCCCTCGTGTCTTGCACTCGCCCTGTAAAACTCTGAAGACAAGACATGATGTGCCTGAAGAAATATTTCACAGAGGGCTTGATCCAAGTCGCCATCCTGCTCAGCCTGGTTGGCGTCAGAGTAGATGTGGGCCCTTACTTGCCCGCCTCGCACGAGATGATCCTGGGCCCCACCTCTACCCTCACCCAGACCCAGTTCCACAACCAGCTGGACGGCCAGGACCTCCACCCCAAGAGTGTAGACCTGGACGGCTTCTTCACAGCCCGGAGGCTTCTGGGCTGGGTCCGCTCCCTGGACCGCCTCCGGGTGCCCAGCTCGGAGCTAGAAACCTGGCTGGTGCGGCGCGAACCTGATGCCCTGGTGGTGGGGGCTCCTGGCCAGCCAGCCTCCCTGGAGGGAGGTGCAGGTGGGTTGGAGGTTCATGCGGGTGACCAGGTGGGGTCGGTCATGAGGTCAAGCGTGGTGGCGGGGTCGGATTACGGGCCAATCGGAGAGGACAATCTGGACACCATGGTGCCCCTTCTAAGAAGAAGCCATGAGGAGGAGGATAAGGATGAGGATCTCTATGAAGAGGTAAACTATGGTGAACTCTTCTACACTCTGTCAGTAAGACCAGTGGCAGCATAGAGTGGTGTTCAAGAGAATTGGCTGTGTCAGAGCTTATTCAATGTTCAAATACAGTGCAGTGCCTTAAACAAATGAATACACAATAGTGAACTACATTACTGCAAATCAGTCCAAGACTCTGCCACTGGAGAAGTGGGTTCAATTAGGCAACAATCAAACTGTTGATTTACAGTAGGCAAGTGATACACCGGTCATATATCATTAGGGATCAAGGGCAGGATTTACCGGAGGCTGAGATCACTATAAAAGGAGGCTTAACTGGGAGAGAAGAACACCCTTGTATGAAAACAGCCTTTCAGTAAACACAGTGGGGATTCCCACCCTCCTCGGATTCAAGCAAGCAAAAGCTTCCTGGTTGTATTTGCTGTATCATGCTGTTCATTTCAAACCTGCATAACTAAGAGATTGCGATGCACACAAGGCAAGATATTTACTATTTAGAACTCCCTTAATTTACAGCATCTAAGATTGCAAGTCAAGAATGAAGTGTAGGTTACTTTTCATAATAAGTGACTGATAACTAATCCTCAAGGCCTGCAGACTGTACGATTTTAGCCGTCTTACGCCACAATTTTGCCGTCTCAGACAAGACGTCCACGTCGTGCGCAAATTCTTAGGTCGTCAACGATTGCCAGACGTCTTGGCTTATTCAGTGTGACTAACATAACTTAGCAGGCGTAAAAGACATGCCTGAAATTAGATCCCCTACATACTGGTCTTGACGAGAAGGGGGATGTTGGGGGAGGTTCCCTTCAGCACTATTTTAATCGAATCTTATAATAATCGATTATAACTATGTAATAATCGTAAAAGACTGAATCTGACTTACAGGGTGGGGAGGCCTTAAAGTGAAACATTTTTCCCGTTATAACATTTGTTTTATTATAGTAAAAGGGTTCCCGGGGATTGTATATTTGGCATGGTGTCTGGTGGGCTGACCTCTTCAGGTTTCAATAGCAGAAGTATCATGACCAATATGACGAGGCCAACCACTTAGGTCATTAGTAGTCAATATTTACTCTCTGAGGACTTGCTGAACTTGAAAACACGACATAAATCACTTTAAAAGACAGGAAAAATATCAAGTCTTGTTTTATCCAGTCTATTTTTTGTTAAGTGTGGATATCCAACTGTTTTGCAACAGTTACATTTGAGTAATTGTAAGAAATTACAATTAACCCATGTCACAACCCTGTCATTATGTTTTAGCATGTGCTCACTTTTGTTCGAGCCTGTGTTTTGGCACCCGAAACACTCATTGAGCAACAGTGTTGGGCATTGAATGACAGAATCACGGGGAGTTAGTGCAGCAGCATGCCAAAAGCTTGGCTGGACATCCCCTTGTTTTTCCAACAGCTGAGGGAGAGCTGCTTGTTGATATGTTCCACTGTGAGGGGCGCGCTGGCCGGGCCCAGGCGACTCTGTGTCAGGGGGAAAGTAGGCCAGAGAGGGGTGTGTGACTGGAAATATGTCCCACTTTACCCATTGGCTGTTCAGTCTTGCCCCATACATACAGCTTTCCATACCCATCGAAGCCCAGCAGATTTGGTGTAGGGATAAACTGTCAAAGTACACACATTCCGTGTAGGCTAATTGTATTTGTACACCAATCATATTTAGAAGTGAAATCACAATAATCCTGGATATTACTGAGGAAATATATCAGAAGATACCTGAAATATTACAGTTAAAACATGTATTTATTTACTCTTCACAGAGAGACAGCTTTTACACAGGGGACAGCTTTTACATAGGGGACAGCTAAAACCTAGACCTTGGAAGTGGAATTCCAAAATCACTTTAATTTAGCACTGAGGTACAATATTAGACACTTTGGGAGTGTAGGGAGTTTTCAGTCACTTTAGGGTGTAAATATATATCTGCTTGGCAACATGCCCGAGTACGCACCCTACACTAGACTTGTTTTGGATTGGGGAAAGTATGGGGTTGTTTTGTTTTAGTCCTCTGCGTGTCATTGCCATCTCCTGGCTTCTGGTCTTTTGGGTTATTTGACTGGGTACCCAGTCTCAACCACGATGACTGCAGACATCCACAGACACTGGACGGAGGCTTTAGTTTTAGCCTCCCAAATCAGAAGCCACTCTCAGGGCAGTGAAAGTGGTTCAGACTGGACGTGTAGCCCTGTTGGCTATTTCTGGACAGGAGGGCATGCTTTTTGGCATTGCTAACTGGTACTCAGTTTAAAATGTACATGCCTCATGTTTTCCCCCATGAATAGTCATGTTGACAAATATTTTGTAACAGTTAAAAATATATATTCTTGAGGCTCTTCCTACCATAGATGGTTATGCTTTCTGGGTCATCCAAGATTCCAGTAAGTGATATTGAACTGAGCATCTGAGACCAAGTTAGGTGCTGCAATCGTGATGTAACGATTCAGACATACTGATACTCTTAGTTCCTTCCAAGGATCTAAGTGTCCCTGATAACGATCTTCACCCAGACTAACTCATCAGTGAAGCAGCAACTGCACCGAGAGAGCTGGGCTGTATTTTTTTAACCCCAGCAGGTTCATATTATGGCAGCAATGTGTGGTACAGTCTGGGTCTGGGGCATGTCACCACATCTCCCCCTCTTATAGGTGTTGCTATTTTTACAGGGCTAGGCTGGACATGTCTAGCGTGCCAGACATCACCAGTCCTACAGTATTAAGTGAGAGGAGAAAAGTCAACAAAGCTTCCTCTGGGATAGTGCTCTGTGAACATTCGTACAGAGAGGGGCCAAGGACCTCTCCTAAGGCCATGTGCGATAATTTGTCTTAACTTCCCAGACTTGTTCTATTACAACTAATCTCTGCTCTATTACCTTGACTTGCTCAATGAAACACAAATGCTGCCTAGCTCATTTGTCTGAGCATCTCAGGGCAGTAATAATGTGACGTGTTAATATTGTGGAAGGTGGCAAACTGACAACATTAGTATGGACTCGCCGGCTCTGCTGTAAACCACAGATGTTGGTCTTGGAAACTTAGACTCGGAGCTCAGAGAGCTTTGTAGTTATGCTACAATCAGAACATTGCCCCCGTGACCACTGCTTGTTTGTTTTGTAACACGAGGTGGCATCATTCTAGCACACAGTTAAACCTTTGATTGCGCAACGCTTGTTTACCAACTTAGGCTAGTAGTATATTACCTCTTCAGAGAGGTATATGTATAGCCCTATACACATAGCCCCATGGACCCCATCCACTGCCCAAATCTGTCCAGAGCTGCTGCCTTTGGCCTCACACCCCCCTTACCTAACACTTCTCATGTTGTGCTTATGCTTGAGGAAAACATGCTGTGCAATCCCTTCCAGTCACATTCAGGTACACATTGACCCAAACCCATAAGAGTGGTGCCAGAGTAGCAGGACCACAGGCCTCAGGGAATGGTCAGAGGCAGGGATTGGAACCGGTTCAGGGAACAAAACAGAAAACCAGAGGAAAACATTTTGAGGAAGGGAAACAGAACCTGGAACCAAAGTGGTCTCTATTCTTCCAGAACAGAACCGTTATTTTCTAACCTTGAGAACCGGTTATAAATGTTATTTTCATGTTACCAAAATATTCCTAATGTGTAGTGTATAATTTAGTTTCCAACCCCTGGTCAGACGTCAAACATGTTGTCAAATACGGTTCACGGGGTCACAATATCAGAATGTTCCAAACAGTCAAAGTGTCAAAGCCAAGGAGAGGCCAAAGACGGTTAGTTAGTCAGTTTCACCCAGGTCGCTGTACTGTAGGTAGAATCGGGGCATCACCCCGCACTCCAGTAGTCCCTTTTCAGTGGAGGGCGAGAGGATCAGCTACAAATTTAGAACTGGTTTAGGGACATGACTGGAGCAGTTGGTATCACTAAGCTCCAACTTAAGGAAAAGGTTAAGTCTATTCATAGCCATCTCACTGTTTGTATGCAATGTCTACTAATGTATGGGCCTTCATGGAAAAAATAAATAGTAGATAAAACGCAAAGTGGCTCCGATCCCCTCTTTTTGTCCCCGGCATGTGTCCCATCTAAAAATGGTACAGCGATAACTTTAATCAAACATACAAGGATAGATAGGGCATTGTATGGATGATTGAATGTCATAGTTATTGTGCTTAATAAGGAGGTGCAGATAACATTGCTACGCCTAACATTTCAATTATTATTGTGTGTTCACAGGATATAGATACACTTTGGCAGGATCACTCTGATCGTGGACGCCATCAGTGGCCTGAGGGGGGAGAGGAGGAGCTGCTGGTGGGGGACACCTGGAGAGAAATCTGGAGGGATGGTGGACCCTCTTACGACCGTGCGAATAGAGAACTTGCACAGGATTTATCTGATCAGGTGGGACTCAGTCCTGAGGCATACAGTGGCAAGAAAAAGTATGTGAACCCTTTGGAATTACCTGGATTTCTGCATAAATTGGTCATCAAATTTGATCTGATCTTCATCGAAGTCACAACAAATCGACAAACAGTGTACTTAAATGAATAACAAACAAATTATTGTATTTTTCTTGTCTATATTGAATACATAATTTAAACATTCACAGGTTGGAAAAAGTGTGTGAACCCCTGGGCTAATGACTTCTCCAAAAGCTAATTGGAGTCAGCTAACCTAGAGTCTAATCAATGAGACGAGATTGGAGAGGTTGGTTAGAGCTGCCTTTCCCTTTAAAAAAAACTCACAAAATTTGAGTTTGCTATTCACAAGGACCATTCCCTGATGTGAACCACGCCTCGAACAAAAGAGATCTCAGAAGACCTAAGATTAAGAATTGTTGACTTGCATAAAGTTGGAAAGGGTTACAAAAAGTATCTCTAAAAGCCTTGATGTTCATCAGTCCACAGTAAGACAAATTGTCTATACATGGAAAGTTCAGCACTGTTGCTACTCTCCCTAGGAGTGGCCATCCTGCAAAGATGACAGCAAGAGCACAGCGCAGAATGCTCAATGAGGTTATGAAGAATCCTCGTGTTAGCTAAAGACTTACAGAAATCTCTGGAACATGCTAACATCCCTGTTGACAAGTCTACGATACGTAAAACACTCAACTAGAATGGTGTTTATGGGAGGACATCACGGAAGAAGCCACTGCTGTCCCAAAAAAATATTGCTGCACGTCTGAAGTTTGCAAAAGTCCACCTGGATCTTCCACAGCGCTACTAAAATATTCTGTGGACAGATGAAACTGCAGTTGAGTTGTTTGGAAGTAACACACAACACTATGTGTAGAGAAAAAAAGGCACAGTACACCATCATCAAAACCTCATCCCAATCGTTAAGCATGGTGGAGCGAGCATCATGGTTTGGGGCTGCTTTGCTGCCTCAGGGCCTGGACAGCTTGCTATCAGACGGAAAAATGAATTCCAAAGTTTATCAAGATATTTTGCAGGAGAATGTAAGGCTATTTGTCCACCAATTGAAGCTCAACAGAAGTTGGGTGATGCAACAGGACATTGCCCCAAAACACATAAGTAAATCAACAACAGAATGGCTTCAACAGAAGAAAATACGCCTTCTGGAGTGGCCCAGTCAGAGTTCTGACCTCAACCCGATTGAGATGCTGTGACATGACCTCAAGAGAGCAGTTCACACCAGACATCCCAAGAATATTGCTGAACTGAAACAGTTTTGTAAAGAGGAATGGTCCAAAATTCCTCCTGACCATTGTGCAGGTCTGATCCACAACTACAGAAAACATTTGGTTGAGGTTATTGCTGCCAAATGAGGGTCAACCAGTTAAATCCAAAAGTTCACATACTTTTTTCCACCCTGCACTGTGAATGTTTCCACAGTGTGTTAAATAAAGACATGAAAACCTATAATTGTATTGTTATTAGTTTAAGCAGACTGTTTGTGTCTATTGTTGTGACCTAGATGAAGATCAGATCAAATTTTATGACCAATTTATGCAGAAATCCAGGTATTTCCAAAGGGTTCACAAACTTTCTTGCCACTATAAAATGTCCATATGCCATATATACCTGTACACTTGGACATCCTGGTTCAATTATGTTATAAACGCACATGCTGAAATGTTAGACATGGCAAGACTGGCATTCAAGATGGAATAGGAGCCGCTTTCCCCAAACACTGGAAACTTTCTGCCTCAGCTCACAGACTGATTGAGAGGCCCTGACAGGTGCACTTTGGGAAAGCGTAACACTCCGGTTGCTTGAAACAAAATATGGGTTTTCTATCCTGGCTGTGCATCATGAAGCAGGATAGGGTGTTTGGGGTAAATGAGGTGGAGATAGGAAACAGTCTTCCCAAGTGTGTAAAATAAGAACATAACCCAGAAACCTTCCCTTTTATAGGGCAGTTTCTAACCCCAATCTATGGCACTCTTACAGGTTAGAAGAGACATGAAACCCTTGCTAATCCGCTCTACCTAAATATGGGAACAGGGGCAGCCACATATCATTACAAAGTCATTTGCATGCCTCAGTGGTGTATAGCTGGAGCATGAGATTACTGTGTTCCTCCTTAGGTCAAGCAGAGTGAAATGAAATTGACATTCGATACCACACTACAAAATGATTCAGATAAAGCCACGCTGTTCTGTTTAGTTTACCCTCTTGCCATAACATGTTCTATAAAAGCCTAAATCATCTCCACCATCTGTGTCAGTTCAGCCCGGAAGAAAATGAACCATTGTCACCATCCAGAACATCCAGGTAGCTCTCTGCTCACTCCCGTTCTCTTCTCCATCAGTTTGCCAGCTTGGAAGCTCAGTCCTCAATGTCCTTCCAGGAATGTCTACGGCTTTTGGAAGACACCTTCCCCTTTGGAGAGGAGACAGAGGTACAGTACAGTTGTTTTATTTGATGGTACTAGGGCAAGAGATGACCATTGATAGGTTTGTTGACCATTGGATGACCATTGGGATGTTTCTGTTTTTAGCCGTCAGACCCAGTTGGCGTAGATCTGAGGGAAGCCAGCGAAGAGGACCCAACCCCTGTCCGAGAGCTTCTTCTGTCCCCCCTGTCGTCCCACTGGGATCCCTCCCTGGACTTGGAGCAGCAGTGGCATGATATTCTCGCCATCATGGAGCCAGAAGTAAGTCCTAAGTGGTTTCTGATTTTATCCCCTTCATAATTTATTTAAAATGTTGAAAAGTGTTCAACTTTGAAATAGCCTTGCCCTGAAAGTAATTCAAAAGAAAATCTAATCTAACTTCTTATACTATTTTGGAAGGATATGGACCTTGGCAGAGATGTAATGCAATCTGGATCTATTCAGAGTTCCAGCTTGATGGACCCCGTTCACCAGGATGTCAGCCTTCAGCAGGCAATCCTGCCCAGAAGCAGCCAGGATAGTTACCCCTTCAACCCCAGCTTTGAGGGCAGTGTTCCCCTGGAGGCCCCACTCCAGCTAGCCCTGCTCAGTCCGTCCTCCAGCGTACCTGACTTTGACCTTAACTTGACCTTTGGCCCATCTGACCTGACAGATAGCGCCCTTCCTTTGGCACTCAATGGCACAGTTGGCAACCCCATGCCTTCCATTCAGTCAAGTCTCTTTCTGGAGGAACCAGTCCTGCCTAGTCCACTCGGCTCCCTCTTGGATGATGCCTTGCTGGATGAGCTTAGCTTCCAGGACCTGGCTCTGGAGGAAGGCTTTAACCAAACACAGGCCTCCCAACTTGAGGAGGAGCTAGACTCTGACTCTGGACTTTCTCTGACCTTCAGCCACAGCCCTGCATCCCCTAGCGGCTCAGAGGCATCCTATTCCTCTTCTTCGTCCTCTTCATCGTCTGACTCTTCTGTGTTTTCTGAAGAAGGGGCTGTGGGCTACAGCTCTGACATGGAGGTTATTGTGGAGCGAGAGGAGGGTGCTGTGGGAGGCTACTCTCCAGAAGTCAGCAAGATGTACAGCACAAGCTACCAGAAGCCTGGGCATTTCAACAACCTCCCTTGGCTGGAACAAGTGGGCCACGACCATACCTACAATCAGCCTAGGGCCACCTCTCCCAGGCAGGGGAAATCCCTCAAGCTTCCAAAGTCGTGTTACAGCAAACCCTATAAGCATGACATTTCCGATAAGCTTTGGGGCCGCGATGAGCGCCGGGCTCGCACCATGAAGATCCCCTTCTCCAACGATCTCATTGTCAACCTGCCCGTGGAGGAGTTCAACGAACTTCTGACCAAGCATCGTCTCAGTGAGGCCCAGCTCAAACTGATCCGAGACATTCGCAGGCGGGGCAAAAACAAGATGGCCGCTCAGAACTGCCGCCGGCGCAAGCTTGATGTCCTGTTTGGGCTCGAAGAGGGGGTAGAAGGATTATGCCGCCACAAGGCCCGCCTGTTGAAGGAAAAGGCAGAGAACCTTCGCTCCGTCCGGGAAATGAAGCAGCGGCTCAGTGGTCTGTACCAGGAGGTTTTTTCCCGTCTGCGGGATGAGCAAGGAAGACCCTTGCCTACCACTGACTACAGCCTCCAATTTAGCAATGATGGACAGGTCCTGCTTGCTACACGGAACGGTTCAGCCATTGAGCAAAACTGCAAGCCCCACAAGAAACAGAAGGATGGAAAAAAGTGAAAAAATTAGTTGGGTGTGTAGTTTGGAGTCGATTGACAAGGGGATGGCTGTAAAGTTTCAAGAATTTCTCACAATAAGAGGGACCTGAAAAGGCAAGATGCAAGAGGATGCTCTTCCTAAGTCGATTTAATCTGCACTGATACGTTTATTTTCTGGAAAGGACATGTAGCACAAATATGATCATGCAAGAATCTTGTGAGGGTCATGGAAAAACAAAGGGAAAACCTGTCTCAGGAGCAGAATAACTGTTGGGAGGACCCTGTCAGCTTTCCAAAGAAATACAGTACATAAAACACTAAAAGGTGACAAGGAAGAAGGGCTAGCCTAAGGCCTTCAACCAAAAGACAAGACTGGGCCCTTAGCGCAATGCGGGCACATTGCTGTTCCGGTTTTCCAGTGCCTATATGTTGAGAGGTTGGGCCTAGGTTCCTTGAAGTCATCACTCACAGGGCAGTTTATTAGGTATACATCTAGTACCGGCTCAGACCCCCCTTTGCCTCCAGAACAACACAAACTCTTCTGGGCATGGATTCCACAAGATGTCGGAAACTTTTGTTGCTCAATTGGTATCAAGGGGACCTAACGTGTGCCAGGAAAAACATTCCCCACACCAGTACAGCACCTATACCAGCCTGTACCAGGCAGGATGGGTCCATGGACTCATGCTGCTTATGCCAAGTCCTGACATGAGCATGACGCAACAGGAACTGGGATTCAGCAGACATTGGTGGTGATGGTGATAACATGGCCACTGGAGTCACTTGTTTTTAGCTAATAGGAGTGGAACCCGGTATTGCGTCTGCTGCAAAAGCCCATCCGTGACAAGGATCAACGAGTTGTGCGTTCCGAGATGCCATTCTGCACACCACTGTTGTACTACGGCGTGATTTGTCTGTTTGTGGCCCAACTGTTAGCTTGCACGATTCTTGCAATTCTCCTTTGACATCTCTCATGAACAAGCTGTTGTTGCCCACAGGACTGCCGCTGACTGGATGTTTTATTTATTTATTTGTCGCACCCTTCTCGGTAAACCCTAGACACCGTTGTGTGTGAGAAGCTCAGGAGGGTGGACGTTTGAGATACTGGATCCGGCGAGCCTAGCACCGACGATCATACCACGCTCAAAGTCACTTAGGGCACTCATTGCCCATTCTAATGTTCAATCAAACAGTAACCGAATGCCTCGATGCCCATCTACCTGCTTTATATAGCAAGCCTCGGCCACAAGACTCACCGTCTGTAGGAGTGATCCAGTTTAATGAACAGGGTTGTGTACATTAACAAATTGACCGGTGAGTGTATACCCAAGTAAAAAGGGTAAGACAGGGGAGCCTGGTTGAGAACAAAAGGGAACCAAAAAGGTTTGCTCCTGTCTAAAGCCTACCAAACACAAGTTGCCATTAACTACTAGTGAAGGAGTTGGAGTGTGCCTTTAGTAAAGCCTTAGTTACCCACACAGCTATCTGTGGTTCTCAGGGGATGTGACTGCATGATATGGTACAATGATATTCAGGAAATAGACTAGTTTAAAGTACCTGGAAATAGTATCTACTCAGGCCCAGGGCCAACAATATTGTGTTAATGATATGGTTGTGGACTTTTATTTGTAACAAGTTGAAATTGGAATGCCTTTATCACCAGTATCCTATTGGAATACAACTGTTAAAGCTGCATAAAATATCACAGCATTTTCATAAACGTTAAAAAAAGTTTGAAATGTATTAAATGCCACTACAAGTAATGTGATTGTGTCCTCACACTACTGTTAAAAGCTTTGTCAAGCACTTTCCAAGTGTCCAATATCAGCAAAAGAAAAGTATTTAACAAAAACACTGAATTGGAGGTGCTTCATTGTATTATTGGTTTCAAAAGAACACGATATTGTTTTAGGAGGCGTTCTCACCCCATTTCTGTTTCATACTTTTGAATACTTGCTGGCAACCAAGGGATGTTACTTTTGGGTGGATAAAACATTTTCAACCTTACATCTCTTTTTTTTGATCCCTTATTCCTTGACGATTTAGTGATATTACAAAGAATTCTAATACGTAGTAAAAAAAATACAAGTTAACTTGCTTCCACAAATTATATGAAACACCACTGTTAACAAAAAAAATATTTATTGTCCAAAAACGTTTAAACAAGTGAAAGTAACCACTGCAAAATGGTGACTGATTGGAAAGCAAGAAACATGCAACAAGAGACGTATCTTCAGTAGACACAAGAAAGAGCCAGAGACAAAATAACTAAAAAGCTTACATATGAGCCACTTGACTAGGATATACTGTATATATACACATATACTGTATATATACATACATATATATACACATATACTGTATACAGTGCCTTGCGAAAGTATTCGGCCCCCTTGAACTTTGTGACTCTTTGCCACATTTCAGGCTTCAAACATAAAGATATAAAACTGTATTTTTTTTGTGAAGAATCAACAACAAGTGGGACACAATCATGAAGTGGAACGACATTTATTGGATATTTCAAACTTTTTTAACAAATCAAAAACTGAAAAATTGGGCGTGCAAAATGATTCAGCCCCTTTACTTTCAGTGCAGCAAACTCTCTCCAGAAGTTCAGTGAGGATCTCTGAATGATCCAATGTTGACCTAAATGACTAATGATGATAAATACAATCCACCTGTGTGTAATCAATTCTCCGTATAAATGCACCTGCACTGTGATAGTCTCAGAGGTCCGTTAAAAGCGCAGAGAGCATCATGAAGAACAAGGAACACACCAGGCAGGTCCGAGATACTGTTGTGAAGAAGTTTAAAGCCGGATTTGGATACAAAAAGATTTCCCAAGCTTTAAACATCCCAAGGAGCACTGTGCAAGCGATAATATTGAAATGGAAGGAGTATCAGACCACTGCAAATCTACCAAGACCTGGCCGTCCCTCTAAACTTTCAGCTCATACAAGGAGAAGACTGATCAGAGATGCAGCCAAGAGGCCCATGATCACTCTGGATGAACTGCAGAGATCTACAGCTGAGGTGGGAGACTCTGTCCATAGGACAACAATCAGTTGTATATTGCACAAATCTGGCCTTTATGGAAGAGTGGCAAGAAGAAAGCCATTTCTTAAAGATATCCATAAAAAGTGTTGTTTAAAGTTTGCCACAAGCCACCTGGGAGACACACCAAACATGTGGAAGAAGGTGCTCTGGTCAGATGAAACCAAAATTGAACTTTTTGGCAACAATGCAAAACGTTATGTTTGGCGTAAAAGCAACACAGCTCATCACCCTGAACACACCATCCCCACTGTCAAACATGGTGGTGGCAGCATCATGGTTTGGGCCTGCTTTTCTTCAGCAGGGACAGGGAAGATGGTTAAAATTGATGGGAAGATGGATGGAGCCAAATACAGGACCATTCTGGAAGAAAACCTGATGGAGTCTGTAAAAGACCTGAGACTGGGACGGAGATTTGTCTTCCAACAAGACAATGATCCAAAACATAAAGCAAAATCTACAATGGAATGGTTCAAAAATAAACATATCCAGGTGTTAGAATGGCCAAGTCAAAGTCCAGACCTGAATCCAATCGAGAATCTGTGGAAAGAACTGAAAACTGCTGTTCACAAATGCTCTCCATCCAACCTCACTGAGCTCGAGCTGTTTTGCAAGGAGGAATGGGAAAACATTTCAGTCTCTCGATGTGCAAAACAGATAGAGACATACCCCAAGCGACTTACAGCTGTAATCGCAGCAAAAGGTGGCGCTACAAAGTATTAACTTAAGGGGGCTGAATAATTTTGCACGCCCAATTTTTCAGTTTTTGATTTGTTAAAAAAGTTTGAAATATCCAATAAATGTTGTTCCACTTCATGATTGTGTCCCACTTGTTGTTGATTCTTCACAAAAAAAATACAGTTTTATATCTTTATGTTTAAAGCCTGAAATGTGGCAAAACGTCGCAAAGTTCAAGGGGG
The DNA here is from genome assembly GCF_018296145.1 of Oncorhynchus tshawytscha. NCBI lineage: Eukaryota > Metazoa > Chordata > Actinopteri > Salmoniformes > Salmonidae > Oncorhynchus > Oncorhynchus tshawytscha. The sequence continues at coordinate 5,248,128 of NC_056455.1, forward strand.
CCGAATACTTTCGCAAGGCACTGTATATACATATACATATATACATATATATACATACATATATACATATATATACACATATATATATATACATACACATATATATAGAAATCTTCTGGTCTGGTATATTAGAAAAGATATGCAGCCTTCTTAGACGTGTCATGTTAAAATGAGCAGTAAAATACCAATGAAAAATCAATCCAAGGCAACAGGCTCTATACCAGGGCTGTATAAACCCCTGGTAACGGTGGTTGTCTTCAGTACCTAAACATTTAAATGTTAGTCACCATTAAATCGGTTAAATCTAATAACAATTTTTCATACAAGCTATTGTTAGCCGTGATGAATCAATTAAATGCATTACTTTAACAATGTAGGATTTAAAAGATGCCAGAAGAGGGATATTCAGACACAATAGAGCAGTGAACAATTCTTCAATTAATCGAGAGGTAGCAAAGCCCCACAAACCAAACTTGAATATAACCCAACCCACCTCTGTGAGGGTGTCAGATCTTTAATTGGCAGCTCATTTTAATATAACAGATCCAGACACGCCGAGAATTAACATCAGCGCTCAAAGGTAAAGTCTGAAAGTAGAATTAGCTTGGAGAGGTCGTCTTGATCTGGTCTTGCGATTTCAGTTTGTCAGTTGTGTGAGATGAATAAATTGCTAGATTGATCTATATTCCATGGCTGCCAACACCTTGGATAGATTTACTTTACAGACCACCATAAAACCGTTGTATTTACTTTGAATCACAATATAGACTACCTAAGGAACCGTCATCTGCATTTAAAACAGGGATTTAGTAAAACAAGTGCACGTGCATAGACCAGGGCATTCTCCTGTTCCTGGAGAGCTACTGTCATGTACAGCTGAAGTCGAAAGTTTACATACACCTTAGCCAAATACATTTAAACTCAGTTTTTCACAATTCCTGACATGTAATCTCAGTAAAAAATGTCCTGTCTTAGTTCGGTTAGGATCACCACCTTATTTTAAGAATGTGAAATGTCATAATAATAGTAGAAATAATGATTTATTTAATCTTGTATTAATTTCATCGCATTCCCAGTGGGTCAGAAGTTTATATACACTCAATTAGTATTTGGTAGCATTGCCTTTAAATGGTTTAACTTGGGTCAAACATTTCAGGCAGGCTTCCCACAATAAGTTAGCTGAATTTTGCCCCATTCCTCCTGACAGCTGGTGTAACTGAGTCAGGTTTGTAGGCCTCCTTGCTCACACACACTTTTTCAGTTCTGCCCACAAATGTTCTATAGGATTGAGGTCAGGGCTTTGTGATGGCCACTCCAATACCTTGACTTGTTGTCCTTAAGCCATTTTGCCACAACTTTGGAAATATGCTTGGGGTCATTGTCCATTTGGAAGACCAAGCTTTAACTTCCTGAGATGTTGCTTCAATATATCCACATCATTTTCTTTCTTCATGATGCCATCTATTTTGTGAAGTGCACCAGTCCCTCCTGCAGCAAAGCACAACCACAACATGATGCTGCCACCACTGTGCTTCACAGTTGGGATGGTGTTCTTTGGCTTGCAAGCCTCCCCCTTATTCCTCCAAACATAACGATGGTCATTATGGCCAAACAGTTCTATTTTTGTTTCATCAGACCAGAGGACATTTCTCCAAAAAGTACGATCTTTGTCCCCATGTGCAGTTGCAAACCGTAGTCTGGTTTGTGGCAGTTTTGGAGCAGTGGCTTCTTCCTTGCTGAGCGGCGTTTCATGTTATGTCGAAATAAGACTTGTTTTACTGTGGATATAGATACTTTTGTACCCGTTTCCTCCAGCATCTTCAAGGTCCTTTGCTGTTGTTCTGGGATTGATTTTTCGACTTTTCGCACCAAAGTACATTCATCTCTAGGAGACAGAACACATCTCCTTCCTGAGCGGTATGATGGCTGCGTGGTCCCATGGTGTTTATACTTGCATACTATTGTTTGTACAGATGAACGTGGTACCTTCAGGCGTTTGGAAATTGTTCCCATTGTTCCCAAGGATGAACCAGACTTGTGGAGGTCTACAATTTATTTTCTGAGGTCTTGGCTGATTTCTTTTGATTTTCCCATAACGTTAAGCAAAGAGTCACCGAGTTTGAAGGTAGGCCTTGAACTACATCCACAGGTACACCTCCAATTGACTCAAATTATGTCAATTAGCCTATCAGAAGCTTCTAAAGTCACTACATAATCTTCTGGAATTTTCCAAGCTGTTTAAAGGCACAGTCAATTTAGTATATGTAAACTTCTGACCCACTGGAATTGTGATACAGTGCATTATAAGTGAAATAAATCTGTCTGTAAACAATTGTTGGAAAAATTACTTGTATCATGCAAAGTATGTGTCCTAACCGACTTGCTAAAACTATAGTTTGATAACAAGAAATTTGTGGAGTGGTTGAAAAAAATAGTTTTAATGACTCCAACATGAGTGTATGTAAACTTCTGACTTCAACTGTAGGTTTTTATCAACTCCCGTTTTAATTGACCTGATTCAACTTATCAACCAGCTAATTATTAGAATCAGGTGCGCTAGATTAGGGTTCGAGCAAAAACCTAAAGGACAGTAGCTCTCCAGGAACAGGGTTGGAGAGCCCAGGCATAGACACTACATTTTCCTCTGTGTATACCTCTTGGGATAGATTTGGTTGCATTGCAATGAAAATAAAAATGCCATTTATTTTGTCCATCCCTTATCTTCGCAACCACATTAAAACCATGGGTCCTGACTGAGCCGAACCCTTCCCACCACCTTAATCCAAATCCACGTATTTCCAGTGCAGTTTAACAACAATACCAAACCTCCCAAAAGCCCCAATCACCTCAAGGCAGCCTGTGAATGGTGAGCATGTACTGCACGTGGGAATAGCTCGACAAGAAATAAGGACAGAATATGTGGGTGTTATAGTAAATAAAGCTTTCCAAAGGAAGATTCATCTGTGTGAAAGCCTATCTTTCGCATCTTCATCTCTAGCTTCTTACTTGGTGCCTCTTTTCTGAGGGTGTTGTTATCTGTCAAGAAAGTAGATCACACCAATCAATTATTTTTAACCATGGGTACAAAACCACAAACAACTCAGGTTACATAGGTCATACTGCTGCTCCACAACAAAGTTAGTAGCTCCATACCAGGGTTTCTGTTAGCCGGTAATAAGACGTTTTTTTGTCCGATTAAAAAAAGTGAAAAGCCGATAAATAAAATTGCCGCGAGCCAATTGTCTGTGAGGAAGAAGGAAAAGCATCCCATTGCAAAATAATGCTCTTTAGCTTATTCATTGATGGAAATACCAGTCGATGCAAATACATTTGACCGGTCAAGCTTATCTGTCTATAGGTTAATTTGCATAATTAAATTGCTGCATGGGTATTTCTGTTAGTCTTTATGCATCTTATTTATCACAAGCACACAGCATACAGATGCAGTGGCGAATTTGAGTGGAAAAAAAAAATCGGTCAGACAACGGAGGAGCTGCTGGTAAAGAGTCTCAAACCACCTGTTTGTTGCTGCTGGAGTGAAACGTGCTTTTATAAATTGTTTTTTGGGGGTTTTGTATCATTTACACAACATGCCTACGACTTCAAAGTTTGCAAAATATTTTTTTGTGAAACAAACAAGAAATAAGACCAAAAACTGAAAACTTGAGCGTGCATAACTATTCAAAGTCAATACCTTTTGAAGCAATTACAGCTGCAAGTCTCTTGGGGTATGTCTCTATTAGCTGGCCACTGAGATTTTTGCCCATTCTTCAAGGCAAAACTGCTCTAGCTCCTTCAAGTTGGATGGGTTCCACTGGTGTACAGCAAACTTTAAGTCATACCACAGATTCTTAATTGGATTGAGGTCTGGGCTTTGACTAGGCCATTCCAAAACATTTAGATGTTTCTCCTTAATCCACTTGAGTGTTGCTTTAGCAGTATGCTTAGGGCCATTGTCCTGCTGGAAGGTGAACCTCCGTCCCAGTCTCAAATCTCTGGAAGACAGGTTTCCCTCAAGAATTTCCCCGTATTAAGCGCCATGCATCATTCCTTCAATTCTGAACAGTTTCCGAGTCCCTGCCGTTGAAAAACATCCCCACAGCATGTTGCTGCCACCACCATGCTTCACTGTGGAGATGGTCTTCTCAGGGTGATGGGAGGTGATGGGTTTGCGCCAGACATAGCATTTTTCCTTGATGGCCAAAAAGCTCAATTTTAGTCTCATCTGACCAGAGTACCTTCTTCCGTATGTTATAACCCGACCCTGATCTGTACTTCTCCACAAATTTGTCCCTGACCTGTTTGGAGAGCTTGCTTGGTGGTGCCCCTTGCTTAGTGGTGTTGCAGACTCTGGGGCCTTTCAGAACAGGTGTATATATACACACACAGATCATGTGACACTTAAATAAAGTCCACCCGTGTGCAATCTAACTAATTATGTGACTTCTGAAGGTAATTGGTTGCACCAGATCTTATTTAGGGGCTTCATAGCAAAGGGGGTGAATACATATCACGCACAACCTTTCAGCTTTTTGTTGTTTGATTTTTTTGTTGAAACAAGTCTTTTTTTTCATTTCACTTCGCAAATTTGGACAATTTTGTGTGTGTCCATTACATGAAATCCAAATAAAAATACATTTTAATTACAGATTGTAATGCAACAAAATAGGAAAAACGGCAAGGGGGATTAGTACTTTTGCAAGGCACTGTATGTGAAGAAATAATAGTTTAATCAACATTTTAAGCTAAATGTTCTCGCATCAACTTCATTGCTTGAAGGTTATTTTTATAAAAAATGTTAAGTAGCCTAAGCCTACTGGTTGTATGCATTTGGGATCTGTTGTCCCAGAGTCTGTCTGGAGTAGGCCATTTCTTTTTCGCACAGAACGACAAGCTGACCAATAAATAGGTCAAATGTTCTACTATGGGGAATAGTATATTGACATAGGCTAGGGATTTTTGCTGTTCGTTACTCATCTTGTTGGCTGAGGAAATGTAAATGTGGACAGTTATTCTAACCCCTTCAAAGTGCGCATCGGAATTCGGTAAGCACGCACGCTGTTGCGTCCTCGATTTGCACGTTCTTTTAAAATGAATTACCATCATCTAAAATGTGAGCTGTCATTCTGAGCGCCGTGGCTGTAAGCCCTAATAAAGTCACGCACACAATGCATATGGGTCGGGAAAATGTCTCAAATGTCTGGTAAATTAAAATGCTTCCAGCCAAATGTTCAGCACCACGTTTTTCTAATGTAAACCCTGCTCCATACCATTGTTCACAACTCTATACACCTCCTATGTGTAACACTTAAAGACCAGAATCTAGGTTAACTCTAGTCTGAACATCCAAAAAAATCTCAAATTAAATCCTTCTTAGATCGCTCTCATAACCAATTAAAACTAACCAAATATAACCATGACTATTTACACATTATATGATAATGATATGGCAAGGGAAGGCAGGTGCCAACACTTAAAACAGGTTTCTTAAAAAGTAGAAAGACAAACAAAAAGCACTGCGAGTTGCTCAATGAGGGATGTGTAGGTACAAGATAATGTTCTGACAAGAAATCAACTTCAACATTTCACGCCAAAAAAAAAATGGAAATTAAGATTGGCTATTTCAATTGAATTAGCTGAGAACTTTAGCTGGGTCGTGTTTTGGAATCTGACCATTCCATTTTGTAAACTCAGCTGCTGTAGTGATACCTCGCTAACTCAAAAGTGTATCTTGACAAAAGCTTTTCAGAGGCGAAACTACAGTATGAGGAGCTGGTGATTTTGAAGCAATTCAGTGCTCAGGGACTGAAAACTACTTATCCCATGATTCTAGCTGATGAGACCCAAATGTGAGGCCTGATAAAGTGATCTTGAGACTTAGGAGTTGTATTTACCCATGCCCCCCCCCCTCCTTGCCAAGTTGTATCATCCCTGCCCATCTGTCAACCTCTGTTTTAGTTGTAACAGTCCGGGTTTGCAGAAAGGTTTTGAAACAAATCAGCTTCTCTATCCGACACCCTCCACTGTAAACCCCACCCTCTGTACCCCCTTCCCGTTCATCCTGGACCTGTGGCTAGTTCTTATCATCCTTCTTCTCTTCCTCCTCGGTGGGGTAGGAGTGCCATGTCAGACGCTCCTCATAGAAGGAGATGACCACCTGTGGACATTTAATGTTGGCCTCCTTGGCCGGCACCAGGTCAGCCTCATCACTGTTCTTCCTGTGGAGACAGAATTTAAGGGTGAAGCCACTTCAATCAGTTATGTCCCACTTTTTTGGAGGGGACAACTAGTATTTGACCAATCTTCCACTCTCCCAGTACCGTATAGCGAAAAGTGTCAAAATCCCAATGCAGCCCAGAACTCACCATTTCATGAGGAACATCAGCTCTCCACTGGAGTCCGTGGCTCCAATGATCCGTTCAGGGTCAAGACCACGCGCAAAGCCTCTGGGCTTCTCTGCCTGAAAGAGTGATGGATAAGGAGAGAAGGTTCAGTACAGGGCCACATTCACGGTCTATAGTATCAGGCATGTTCTTTAATATTGACACCAAGTACAGGCTCTCACCTCATCTTTCCTCTTCTTGGGCCTGCCTTCTTCACCCCCTGCCTCTGTGTCAGACTCGCCAGCTTTCCTCTTGCCACCAGACTCTTTCTTGCAACTTTCTTTTTTGTTATGATGATTCTGCATGTACTCGGCAATCAGGTCAGGGCAATCCAGGTTGTCCTGCGGTTCCCATGTATTGTCCTCACTGTGGTAAACAAATACAGGTTAAAAAGGCTACAACAGCTTGAATTTCCAAACTAAGACACTAGCTGTAAAAGGACCATTTATACCTGGGCTCCAACCATCAGATGATTCGGTTCCAAACCCCCCAGAACCAACTGATCGAAGGTTCCCCAGCCCAGGGACCAACTAACAATTGAGATCATTCCAACGTGGTCGTAATAGCACATGGCGGGGGGTGCAGGGCCCGATGTGGCAGGACTACCACCGCAACACTGGAAGATGAAGTAGCAAAACAGACGGATGCCAAATATACAGCTGCCGAAGACCAAGCAAGTCCCATCTCTGTGTCACCATGGACCAGAAAAAGATGGAAATGTTTGCAATGGCTACTGACTCTTTGTAGAAAGACGAGAGCAACAAACGAGAGCAACAACAAACAAACAAAGGAAAGAAGAAGAAGAAGAAAGAACTTGACCCAAGGTCAAGTTTTGTGATTTCACTGAATGGTTCAAATAATCCTAGAATTAGGTTATCAGGCCTTGGCAGATGTTTTATTTTTTATTTAACTAGGCAAATCCGTTAAGAATTAATTATTATTTACAATGACGGCCTAACCCGGCCAAACCCTAAACCGGACGACACTGGGCCAATTGTGCGCAGCCCTATGGGACTCCCAATCACGGCCAGTTGTGATACCGCCTGGAATCGAACCAGGGTCTGTAGTGATGCCTTTAGCACTGATGCATTGCCTTAGACCACTGTGCCACTCGGGAGACCACGGATGCAGTGCCAAGCCCAAAGAGAAGGGCCCTATAAAATCTGCGATATGGAGAACACAGACAGAATCCAGACATTAAAATGGAATATTCAAACATGTATTGAACTTAAGACATCAACTAAATGTAATCTACCATTTAGATAATGTATTTTTCCCAAGGTTATAATAAGACATGAACTAAAAGCATAAGGGATTCATATTTTTCTTTAACTTTGAAGGGGCCCCTGTGTGTGCACGAGTTTGTCTGCCACATAGCCATTAGCGATGATGATAACTACAAGGCTTTCCCAAAAACCTTCTCAATTAAATGTTTACTACAAAGTAGTCTATGTCTACCTGGCATAATTATTATTTGCATCAATCCAGTGGTGATTTGTTAACTAATCTAAAATCATGTGTGCTACAGGTCTCTTGCTGGTGCCAGGCTGCACACTTTAATATAAAAAAGGGTTTCTACACCCAAAAATGTATATTTTTCCCAGACCTCAAAAGTGGTCTGCTGGTATGGTTTAAGCACTGTTGTGGACTTACAACATCCAATTTTGTTCTATAATAAAAATGGGGGGGGGGGGACAAACGGAATTAGGCAACAAAAAAATAAATGATTTTATAGAGCCCAAAAGGAGCATACGCAAACTTGTGTAGGGAGCTGGAATTGGGTGATGTACCCCAGTTCCATAATCTTTCCCGGTTGTATCTTAAGCAATTCCGTACACTAGTGGAGTTGGTTGCCCCTCTAAATCAGGAATCAAGACACCAATTTCAAGGACAGCATTTCTGCGATTCCTGACAACTGGTGAGCAATAGCTAACCTAATTTTTCAATGTTTGTAGTTGGTATTAGATGGTCATCATGACAATGAGACAACCATGAAGACAAGTAAGGGGAGACCCCCTTGAAATGGACAAAAATGAATGGCAGCTTACTGGCATTGGGCGAACAATATACACAATCGCAAATACCACAAATAAAATGGCAGATCATCAAAAACATTGCAAGCGGAACATGGCAAATGCCAAGTGTGATACTCCAAAAATCCCAAAGGTGGCGAGTGAGCGCTACCGTAGATTTTACATATGGGAAATGGTCACAAAGTCAGATCTCAAGGGTGACATTTTCAAAATCACAAAATAAATTCACTTTTAAAACATCATATATTATACATATGTAGTAACTTTCTGGATATATTGTCTTATTTTATTGAGTTGTTCCATAAGGCCCATGTTTTGTCAATTTGCCATATATGATCATAGGAAGTCGGATTCCGAACCCAAAAGTTAGTGAACCATGTCCAAATGGCATAAGAAATGTCCAAATGGCATACATACTGAACAAATGATAGATCACTAATGTTAAGCCCTGAATCAACCTAGAAGATCTATTTGTCATGTTTGATCATAGGAAGTAAGAATTTCTCGTTGATGTTGATTCAGCATGTCCATTTCAAAACAGGAAGTCCTTATGGATATGCAATGGACACTGTCAACTTGCAGAAGAGCATGTTCACACTGACAATATAGCATATGTGTAATGGACACTGTCCAATCGCTCGTTGGTGTTGATTTCAGCTGTCCATTTGGTGATATTAAATCCCTTATTTGTACATTTCCAATTGTACCATAACGAATTGGACATGCTGCAGAAATGCCAAATTGACTGGCTTGTTGAATTAGGGATGGCCGAGCAGTGATAGTGGTTCCTCTCCATCACTCGTTTGTGTTGATTTCTGCCTGTTCATTTGGTGATGGTAAACCCCTCAGTAAATCCCTCATTAAGATGGCGTAGCAGTCGAAAGTGTGTTTTGTCTTGTCCCATCATGTCCCGTTGTAAATATAGTTTCCTTGTATTATTTCATATATATTTTAATCTCACTTTCAATCAACAGACTGAGTATACTCTCCTGCAACCCGCCTCACCCAATGTAGTATGGATCTACTATTTTTATACTTTAGAACCGGAACCCCCATCAAAGGCTAGCTAGCTAACTAGCTACAATCTACTGGTCAGTTAGCCACAGCTAGCGGTCTTCACCTTCAACGTCTAGGTCCCAAAGAAAGCATCAGTTATCCTTGAGCTAGCCTCTAGCTAGGCCCAGCTAGCCTCTAGCTAGGCCCATGGGGCGGGAAGTAGCCTAGTGGTTAGAGCGCTGGACTAGTAACCGAAAGGTTGCAAGATCAAATCCCCGGGCTGACAAGGTAAACATTTGTCATTCTGCCCCTAAACAAGGCAGTTAACCCACTGTTCCTAGGCCGTCATTGAAAATAAGAATTTATTCTTAACAGACTTGCCTAGTTAAATAAAAGTTGTTTTTTAATTAATTTAAAAAAGAAACATTTCCCTGCTTGCCGAAGAGGTCCACCAGCTAATTCATAGGCTACAATACCTCTTTTGCCAATTGGCCTGGACCCTTTACTGCCGACACGGAGCTCCACCGAGCCATCACGACTGGTCTGCTGACGTAATCGTCCGAGGTGGTTTCAACAGGCTCTACCGTTGCGACATTGCCAAAGGCCCATCTGCTAGCCCCGGCCCGCTAGCTGTCTGAATCGCCGTGTCTCAGGCTCGCCTAACGTAGTAGCGACTAACTGAATCACCTATTGCTTCTCATTGGACCCTATGATCACTCGGTGACACATGCCTCGCCCTAATGTCAATATGCCTTGTCTATTCCTGTTTTGGTTAGTGATTATTGTCTTATTTCACTGTAGAGCACCCAGCCCTGCCCAATGCCTTAGATAGCCTTTTTGTCCCACCCCCCCCACACATGCAGTGACCTCACTTGGCTTATCCGGTGCCTAGGTTTATTCAATGCCTAGGTTTAACTCCACTGTACTTACATCCTACCATACCCTTGTCTGTACATTACATCTATTCTTCTGCACCCAGAAATCTGCTCATTTTACTCCCTGTTCCGAACGCACTAAACGACCAGTTCATATAGCCTTTAGCCGTACCCTTATCCTACTCCTCCTCTGGTAGTAGAGGTAAACCCAGGCCCTGCAGCCCCCAGCACCAGTCCCATTCCCCAGGCGCTCTCATTTGTTGACTTCTGTAATCGCAAAAGCCTTGGTTTCATGCATGTTAACATCAGCTTTAGCACACTCCGCCAACCCGGATGTCCTAGCTGTGTCTGAATCCTGGCTTAGGAAGGCCATAAAAAAATCCAGAAATGTCCATCCCCAACTACAATTTTTTCCAACAAGATAGAAATGCCAAAGGGGGCAGAGTTGCAATCTACTGCAGAGATAGCCTGCAGAGTTCTGTCATACTATCCAGGTCTGTGCCCAAAGAATTCGAGCTTCTACTTTTAAAAATCCACCATTCCAGAAAGTAGTCTCCCAACGTTGCCGCTTGTTATAGACTCCCCTCAGCCCCAAGCTGTGCCCTGGACAGCATATGTGAATTGATTGCCCTCCATCTATCTTCAGAGTTCATACCGTCAGGTGACCTAAACTGGGATATGCTTAACACCCCGGCCGTCCTACAACCTAAGCTAGATGCCTTCAATCTCACACAAATGATCAAGGAACCTACCAGGTACAACCCTAAATCCGTAACCATGGGCACCCACATAGATATCATCCTGCCCAACTTGCCCTCTAAATACATCTCTGCCGTCTTCAACCAGGATCTCAGCAATCACTGCCTCATTGCCTGCATCCGTAATGGGTCTGCAGTCAAACGACCAACCCTCAGCACTGTCAAACACTCCCTAAAACACTTCAGCGAGAAGGCATTTCCAAACCGACCTGGCCTGGGTATCCTGGAAGGATATTGACCTCATCTCGTCTGTAGAGGATGCCTGGTTGCTCTTCAAAAGTGCTTTCCTCACCATCTTAAATAAGCATGTAGAACAAAGAACAGATATAGGACTTGACAGCACTTGACCAGCACAAAAACATCCTGTTGCATTCTGCATTAGCATCGAATAGCCCCCGCGATATGCAACTTTTCAGGGAAGTCAGGAACCAATATACAGTCAGTTAGGAAGACTAAGGCTAGCCTTTTCAAACAGCAATTTGCATCCTGTTGCACTAATTCCAGAAAGTTTTGGAACACTGAAGTCCATGGAGAATAAGAGCACCTCCTCCCAGCTGCCCACTGCACTGAGGATAGGAGACACTGTCACCACCGATAAATCTACGATAATCGATCATTTCAATAAGCATTTTTCTGCGGCTGGTCATGCTTTCAGCCTGGCTACCCATATCCCGGGCAACAGCTCTAAACCCCCCTACAGCAACTTGTCCAAGCAGATGACACCATTCTGTATACATCTGGCCCTTCTTTGGACACTGTGCTAACAAACCTCCAAACGAGCTTCAATGGCATACAACACTCCTTCCGTGGCCTCCAGCTGTTTTTAAATGCTAGTAAAACTAAATGCATATACATACAACACACCACTGAGACCTGTATGCTCTCGTTGGCTGGCCCTCACTACATATTTGTCGCCAAACCCACTCCAGGCTCCAGGTCACCTATAAGTCTCTGCTAGATAAAGCCTCACCTTATCTCAGCTCATAGAAACACCCACCCGTAACACACGCTCCAGCAGGTATATTTCACTGGTCATCCAAAGCCAACACTTGCTTTTGCCACCTTTCCTTCCAGTTCTCTGCTGCCAATGACTGGAACGAATTGCAAAAATATCTCCCTCTAACTTTAAGCATCAGCTGTCAGAGCAGCTTACTGTACAGCGATCACTGTACCTGTACACAGCCAATCTGTAAATAGCACACCCAACTACCTCATCCCCATAATGTTATTTATCTTCTTGCTCTTTTGCACCCCAGTATCTCTGCTTGCACATCATCATCTGCACATATATCACACCAGTGTTAATGCTAAATTGTAATTATTTTGCCTCTATGGCCTATTTGCCTTACCTCCCTAATCTTCTACATTTCAACACACTGTACATAGATTTTTCTATTGTGCTAATGACTGTACGTTTGTTTGTATAACTCAGTAGTTTTTTTGTCGCACTGCTTTGCTTTATATTGGCCGGGTTGCAGTTGTAAATGAGAACTTGTTCTCAACTGGCCTACCATTTGCAATATATATTGTACAATACCAATATATCATACTGCCATCAGGGCAGCCATCAGTCAATAAGATATCATACTGACACCAATCTAACTTTGTCCAACTCTTTTAAAAGCCAACTATCACATATTTCAGAGTCGGCCCACAATTCACAGCGCCTCCTGTTAAAATATATATATTTTTTAAACTTCAAAAACAGTTACATTCAAGCTGCAGGTGCAGTTCTGACATTATGTGTAGGCCATTATGTGTAGACCTTAATTAGTTCTGAAAATTCACTTTTTTCCGAGCATTGCTATGGGGTCCCTGAGAACTATCGGACAGAAACTTTAGGGTCCGTCTCCATGGGCCGAGGCAGTTCCAATGCGCCTAGTCTTGTGATTCTGGGACTTTTCTAAATGTCGTCACTTTCGCAACGTTAAAAATGAATTGAAGTTAAGTTATTGCAAATGGAGGAGGCTGTTTCTCAACTTGAGAACCTTCTAGAGCCACATAACTCACCGTGCTGGATTTTCTTGGCACACAGCCAAGACAACGCACACATAGCTTCGGGGCAAGTCTCTGAATGTCCTTGAGTGGCCCAGCAAGAACTTGGACTTGAACTCAATTGAACATCTCTTGAGACCTGAAAATGGTGCATGAGGAGATGGCTCTCTCCTAAGGAATTGTGCTATTGTGTGTTCTCGCATTATTTGTAACTGATTTTGTACGTAATGTTTCTGCAACTCTCTCTTATGACCAGAAAGAGCTTCTGGATATCAGGACAGCGATTACTCACCTCGTACAGGAAGAAGATTTTCTCTTTAACGAGTCGACACAAAGGACTTACTTCACCCACCCAACAAGGCCCTCATCCTAATCATTCGCAGGAGAAAGAGACGAAGATATCAGTGACGTAGGTCGGGGTGCCTTGTAAGGAGCCGACAGTGAGTGGGTAATCTGCCTTTACCATCAGTCCTATTAGCCAACGTTCAGTCATTGGATAATAAAATGGATGAACTACGATCACGTATACCCTACAAAAGGAGACATTAAAAACTGCAACGTCCTAAGTTTCACCGAGTCGTGGCTGAACGACAACATAAATAACATACAGCGGGCGGGTTTTACGCTGCATCAGCAAGATAGAACAGCCTCCTCTGGTAAGGCAAGTGGTGGCAGTCTATGTATATTTTAAATAACAGCTGGTGCACGAAATCTAATAGTAAGGAAGTCCCGAGGTTTTGCTCGCCTGAGGTAGAGTATCTCATGAAAAGCTGTAGACCACACTATCTACCAAGAGAGCTCTCATCTATATTCTTCGTAGTTGTCTATTCACCACCACAAACCAATGCTGTGACTAAGACCACACAATGAGCTGTATAAGGCCATAAGCAAACAGGAAAACGCTCACCCAGAAGGCGGCGCTCCTATTGGCCGGGGACTTTAACGCAGGGTAACTTAAATCCGGTTTACCTAATTTCTACCAGCATGTTAAATGTGCAACCAGAGGGAAAACATTTCTAGACCACCTTTACTCCAAACACAGACGCATATAAAGCTCTCACTCGCCCTCCATTTGTCAAATCTGACCACAATTCTACCCTCCTGATTTCTGCTTTCAAAAACGAAAGCAGGAAGCTCCAGTCACTCAGTAAATTTTAAAAAGACGGGTCAGATCAAGCAGATGCTAAGCTACAGGACTGTTTTGCTTGTACAGACTGGAATATGTTTCCCGGGATTCTTCCTATGCCATTAAGGACATCAGTCGCCACATCAGTCACTGGCTTCATCAAGAAGCCCATCGATGACGTCGTCCCCACAGTGACTGTACGTACATACCTCAACCAGAAGCCATGGATTACAGGCAACTGTTGTGGCAGAATCAGAATTCTTTAGGCAACATTGATAAGATGTTTTATCAATGTTCGTATGTAATGCTTATGTGGAAAAAATTACTTGGGGTCCAGAGAGGGGAGAGGTCAGGTTTGTCTGATATGTGAATGTGTCTAACTATTCCTAAACCATCTGAAGGGATGGTGTGATTAATGGGGAACCAGTTAGTTGGCTCCACAATGTCTGTGTGCCAGTCACTCCTCTCATTAGATTTTGTCCAGGAGGGGTTGTATTTTTGATGGGAGTATCTAGAATTGACAATTGATGTATGCCATTGGATGAGGTAATGTTTGGGTCCTAAGTGGTACCAAGAACGAGATAAGAACTTCGTTTAGGAGACCAAACTGAACAATAATTTATAGCTAATGCTATCTAGCTATGGGATACTCCTTTTTCAAGTAAAGGGTTATTTGTGTAATGTTCCTAAGATCTGTTATTTGTCATAGGTGTGTCTTGGCTATAAATGATACTAAGAACTGTTTTGTAAGCTCTCTCAGAGAATTCATTTATAGACACTGAATTGATCTGAGAGTCAAACAGGGCTATGGTAAAGCTCAAATAATTAAATATGGACTTTATAATATACTCTGACTTGTGTGTGGTTTGCTCTCTCATGATTTGTAATACAGGACATTTCCACGACACAACATCCACACTAAGCTAAAGGGTAGAGCTGCCGCTTTCAAGGAGTGGGACTCGAACCTGGAAGCTAATAACAAATCCTGCTATGCCCTCCTACAAAACCATAAAACAGGCAAAAGCATCAATACAGAACTAAGACTGAATGGTACCACACCGGCTCCGACGCTCTCCGGATGTGGCAGGGCACGCAAACTATTACAGACTAAAAAAGGGAAGTACAGCCGCAAGCTGCCCAGTGACACCAGCCGAGCTAAATTACTTCTATGCTCGCTTCGAGGCAAGCAACACTGAAACATGCATGAGAGCATCAGCTGTTCTGGACAACTGTGTGATAACGCTCTCTATAGCCGATGTGAGTAAGACCTTTAAACATGTCAACATTCACAAGGCCGCAGGTCCTAACGGGTTACGGATATGTGTACACCGAGAATGCACTGACCAACTTGCAAGTTTCTTCACTGACATTTTCAACCTGTCCCTGACCAAGTCTGTAAGATCAACATTTTTCAAGCAGACCACCATAGTCCCTGTGCCCAATAACACTAAGGTAACCTGCCTATATTACTACTGACCCGTAGCACTCACGTCTGTAGCCACGGTGTGCTTGAAAGGCTTGTCATGGCTCACAACACCATTATCCCAGAAACCCTAAACCCACCCCAATTTGCATACCGCCACAACAGATCCACAAATGATGCAATCTCTATTGCTCTCCATACTGCCCTTACGCACCTGGACAAAAGGCATTCAACACCATAGTGCCCTCAAAGCTCATCATGAAGCTAAGGACCCTGGGACTAAACACCTCTCTCTGACATGGATCCTGGACTTCCTGACAGGCTGCCTCCAGGTGGTAAGGGTAGGTAACAACACATCCGCCACGCTGATCCTCAAGACAGGGGCCCCTCAGTGGTGCGTGCTTAGTCCCCTCCTGTACTCCCTCTTCACTCATGACTGCACGGCCAGGCACGAATCCAACATCATCATTAAGTTTTCCGATGACACAACAGGCAACGATGAGACAGCCTATAGGGAGGTCAGGGACCTGGCCATGTGGTGCCAGGACAACATCCTCTCCCTCAATGTGATCAAGACAAAGGAGATGATTGTGTACTACTGGAAAAGGAGGACCGAGAATGTCCCCATTCTCATCGACGGGGCTGAAGTGGAGCAGGTTGAGAGCTTCAAGTTCCTTGGTGTCCACATCACCAAACTATCATGGTTCAAACACACCAAGACAGTCGTGAAGAGGGCACAACAAAGCCTATTCCCCCTCAGGAGACTGAAGAGACTTGGCATGGCTCCTAAGATCCTCAAAAGGTTATACAGCTTCACCATCGAGATCATCCTGACTGGTATGAGAACTGCTCAGCCTCGACCGCAAGGCACTACAGAGGGTAGTGCAAACGGCCCAGTATACAAGTAGGGCCAATATTCCTGCCATCCAGAACCTCTATACCAGGCGGTGTCAGAGGAAGACCCTAAAAATTGTCAAAGACTCCAGCCACCCTAGTCATAGACTTCTATCTGCTACCACACAGCAAGCGGTACCGGAGCACCAAGTCTAGGTCCAAAAGGCTTAACAGCTTCTACCCCCAAGCCATAAGACTCCTGAACAGCTAATCAAATGGCTACCCATACTATTTGCATTGCCACCCCCCTCATCTTTTACACTGCTGCTACTCTGTTAATGATCTATTCATAGTCATTTTAACTCTACCTACATGTACATATTACCTTAATTACCTCGACTAACCGGTACCCCCTGTATATAGCCTCGCTACTGTTATTTTACCACTGCTCTTTAATGATTTGTTATTTTTTACTTAACACTTATTTTTCTTAAAACTGCATTGTTGGTTAAGGGCTTGTATGTAAGCATTTCACTGTGGTTGTATTCGGCGCATTTGACAAATAAATATTTGTTTTGAAATAGCTGTGCAGCAACGCTCCCCATATAACCTGACAGAGCTTGAGAGGATCTGCATAGAGGAATGGGAGAAACTCTCCAAATACAGGTGTGCCAAGCTTGTAGCGTCATACCCAAGAAGACTCGAGGCTGTAATCGCAGCCAAAGGCGCTTCAACAAAATACAGAGTAAAGCGTTTGAATACTTATGTAAATGTGATATCAGTTTTTTTAATCAAATGTGCAAAATAAAAAAGCTATTTGTCATTATGAGGTATTATGTGCAGATTGATGTGGGACATTTAAAAAAATATATATATATCCATTTTAGAGTAAGGCTGAAACGTAACAAAATGTGGAAAAAGTCAAAGGGTCTGAATACTTTCCAAATGCACTGTTCTTGCCAACCACTGGCAAGTGTTCCACACCACCACTTGTCACAAGCCAGAGACATTGGAGACCATTGTAGACCTTGCACAACATGCTCTGCGAGGAAAATGGCGTCCAATACGTCCGACCTGTTGCAGATCCGGAGGGCCCAGGTTTTTTTTACAACTCCTGTTGCATGGCAACAAGGCCCCCGAGATTCCCCAAGCGGCACTACCCCATAGGTACCAATAAAAAGATGCAAAATTATAATTTAAAAAATGTATATAGGATTGTATGTAATGTATGATCATTTCATTTCTGTGACTGCAGCATTACAAGCATCAAGTCTCAACTCACTCGGAGAAGCCTTTCCATTTGAGCAGAAACTCCACGCGTCCCTTTACCACCCGTCGGTCCAGCACCTTCTCCACCACATATTCCTCCTCCTCTTCCTCTACCACCTCCTCCACCTTCTTCTTGGTCTGTTTCTTCCCTGCTGTTGCTGCCAACTTGACCTCTTCCTTGGGGGGCTCTGGTGAAGGGAAGGAGTGCAGAACAGTTTGGTTAGACTCCAAAGACTTTGTTCACAGCTATAAAGCCCCAATGATTATGGGCACACTTCACTATGGACAGATTACACAGAAGCGATTCGTGACAAAACATTGGATTCAAGTCCAAATCGAGTCTGTTGGACTTGATTTGCCAATCAAAATACAAAATTGTGGTATTTTTCACAATTAAGCAGCAGTGGCAGAATGGCAACCTTTGTACCTTTTTATCATCAACCCTGTTTGCCAACCCTTTTTTCATTACAGTTCATGGAATTGTGGAGGACTATGCTGAGACGGGCTCTCTGATGTAGGCTTCAGTGCGCCTCAAGATCTCTGGCTCTGAATAACTAGCATCTGGTTGATCCACTTTCAAATTGGGTTTTTGTAAGTCTGTAAATATAACCAAACCATGGCAATGGGTTTCTGTATTCAAAGAGAGATCCTCCAACTGACCCTCATGGATTTGTTTTTAGAGGGAGTTAGATGAGCTTGGTATGCTCCTGGGGTCGTTTTAAGGTGTCCAGTATGGGGACTGGACAAAGGATTTAACATTTCAAGGACATATACTACCGTTCAAAAGTTTGAGGTCATTTAGAAATGTCCTTATTTTCCATGAAAACATACATGAAATGAGTTGCAAAATGAATAGGAAATAGTCAAGACGTTGACAAGGTAATAAATAATGATTTTTAATTGAAACAGTGTCCTTCAAACTTTGCTTTCGTCAAAGAATCCTCAATTTGCAGCAATTACAGCCTTGCAGACCTTTGGCATTCTAGTTGTCAATTAGTTGAAGTAATCTGAAGAGAATTCACCCCATGCTTCCTGAAGCACCTTCCACAAGTTGGATCGGCTTGATGGGCACTTCTTACGTACCATACGGTCAAGCTGTTCCCACAACAGCTTAATAGGGTTGAGATCCGGTGACTATGCTGGCCACTCCATTATAGACAGAATACCAGCTGACTGCATCTTCCCTAAATAGTTTTTGCATAGTTTGGAGCTGTGCTTTGGGTCATTGTCCAGTTGTAGGAGGAAATTGGCTCCAATTAAGCACCGTCCACAGGGTATGGAATGGCAAAATGCAGTGATGGATCTTGAAGAAGGAAGGCTCTTTAACCCTCCCACTTTACAACCACCAAAGCAAAAGCACCCCCAGACCATCACATTTACTCCAACATGCTTGACAGATGGCGTCAAGCAGTCTTCCAGCCTCTTTTCATTTTCCCACGTCTCACAAATGTTCTTCTTTGTGATCCGAACACCTCAAACTTAGATTTGTCTCTCCACAACACTTTTTTACAATCTTCCTCTGTCGAGTGTCTGTGTTCTTTTGCCCATCTTAAACTTTTATTTTTATTGGCAAGTCTGAGATATGGCTTTTTCTTTGCAACTATGCCTAGAAGGCCAGCATCTCGGAGTCACCTCTTCACTGTTGACATTGAGACTGGTGTTTTGCAGGTACTATTTAATGAAGCTGCCAGTTGAGGACCTGTGAAGCGTCTGTTTTTCAAACTAGACACTAATGTACTTATCCTCTAGCTCAGTTGTGCACCGGGGCCTCCCACTCCTCTTTCTATTCTGGTTAGTTTGCGCTGTTCTGTGAAGGGAGTCGTAAACAACGTTGTACGAGATCTTCCGTGTCTTGGAAATTTCTCGCACGGAATAGCCTAGACTGACAAGTCTAGGCTAAGAATAGTGAGTTTCAGAATAAAATTATTTGTTTCTGGCGTGATGGTTGCTGATAATGGGCCTCTGTACACCTATGTAGATATTCCATTAATTTAAAAAAAAAAGCTGTTTCCAGCTACAATAGTCATTTACAACATTAACCATGTCTACAATATATTTCTGATCAATTTGATGTTATTTTAAAATGGACAAAATGTCTTGCTTTTCTTTCAAAAACAAGGAAATTTCTAAGTGACCCCATACTTTTGAACGGTAGTGTACATACACTGTCATGGAGAAGGATGCACTATCATTGCTGATTTGAAGCCCAAATAGACATACAGGTTGGGCAAAGGATAAGAGGTGCCACACACAGCCAACAAAAGGTTTTGGTCACACTTTATTTGGATATTATCTGTAGAGCATCTACAGACGAACTATCAACAAACTATCTGTTGATAAGCAACTGCTTGGTGAGGTTAAGGTTGAGAATAAGGGTTAGGGTAAAGGTTAGGGCTACGTTTCGAGTTAGGATAAAGGTTTGGCAGATAATTAGTTGAAATGTTACTGATAGTCTGTAGAGCATCTACAGTTTGACTAGCCAACAAAAAAAAGTGTTACCAATTGTTTTTGAAACTATGGTCCACCTCTAGCGTGGACCATAACATCAAAGGGAGGGTGCACCCTTGAAAAAGTCAAGGTCACAACCTATAAGATTCTTGGATATCTGAAAGAGGATGGACAAGATGGTGTTAAGGATGACGATCAAAGCAAACAGTCACATGAGTGCATAGTTGATGAATGCGTGTGTGTGTGTGTGTGTGTGTGTGTGTATATATATGTGTGTGTGTGTAGAGGGTGGACACAGTGCATTACATATTAGACTTGGGCACTATACCGTATACCGGGGTATTTGGAAAAAAGCCATGGGATGGTTTTTCCAATACCATCAATACTGTTTAAACTATTTATTTGAAATGTTTTAATAAATTGGAATATTTGTAGCTACTAAAGTAAATACCTGTAATATGTTAGATTTCAGCTGTCACATTATTATGAAGCTTACGTTACTCCACAGTCAGGTGATTTGTTTACAAGCACACAAAGACGAGAGAGCGGAGCCTTGAGTCACTCACTGTTGTGCAGCATGCGCCAGGTGATCTAATTACAGCATGGAATTCACAGTTAAATGTTTGCCAGCTAGATATCTTATTACTATTAAGTTAACTGTCTAAATGTGCTAAATGCTCTGCAGTTGTAAATTTAGTTTGCTAATTTAGAAGCTAGTTAGCTATCTAGCTAAGTGGTTAGCTTCTTCCAAAATCAAGCATTTGCTTGGTAACAGCAGAGAACCCCCTCCGGGATCAAGAGCCTTGCTGGCTAATATTTGTTATTCGCGTGCAGCAAACTGAGTATCATCTTTGAGTTACAAAATGTTTGCAATAGGCTTGTTAGCATTCTCTATGGAATTTTAGGTGTACTTTTTACATTGCTAACCTTCAGATTACTGAGTATGAGTGGTGTTTGAAAACATGGCCCCTTGTGTTCAGTGCCAGTATTATCTCCCAGTATGAAACAAGGTCTGTATGAAGGTATGACAATCTGGATACCGCCCAAGCCTAGTACATATCCCCCTAATCTTGTCAAGGTGGGCAGCCAAGTAAGAGAGAATCCTTTGGAGGCCCCATAAAAAAATATTTGGAGGTAAATCCTCTTCCAGAGCAGAAAAGCTTGCTTAGGTTCCACCTCTGAAGAATGACGCAAGCAACATTACATATTCACGAATTGGAGGTGAGAAGGAACGTAGAGGGAATGATCTCAATTGCAGAACCCTCACGTCCTCATCTTCTCAAAAACCCATTGGATGAGAAAGCCAGAGGTCCTTCCCCTCTGACCTTGTCCTCCAATGGGTTTTGAGAAGGAGACGAGAGAGGACGCCAGGATTATGCAATTGAGATCTTCCAGAGGTGATTTCCACGTGGAGTGGAAAAACTTAAGACTGAAAAGTATTAGCACGTCATCACATAGGGGAAACACATTGACACGGAAAATATCTGAAGTTATCACTTCAAGCCCAAATATATCATACTTTGACTAAAGTGACTGACTTAAATCCTTGTGCAACATCATGGGTAAGCTACGGCATTGTCTTTCACCCCCCCCAAAAAACGAATTTCCGCTTGCGGGCGTTTAAGTTCTGCCGAAGCTGGCCAGTCCACCACCCACCCCCATTGCATTCACAAGACAGAAACAATGGATTACCGTTTGCATTAGTAGAAGGTTGATCTACACCTTCAGTGGTAACACCAGTAGTAACAATGGGGGTCACATCGCTAGGGGATTCTGTAGCGGTAGGCTCACTCATTTTCAGGCTGGGAGAAGGCAGTGGAACCAGCGGGTTCCTTGTCAACAGAGCTAAACAGGGTGAGAGGGGAGGGGTGTTACTTAGGCATGGTTGATGGGAGAACCGGGTGGGGGTCACGGATCAGAGGCATCAGGGAGATATCACAGAAGGCAGGAGAGAATGACAACGGTAAGATAACCACATGGTATCATCTCTCACAGTCAAATAAATTACTAACGTGTAATGCATGCATACCACGACAGCACAGATGGAACATCTGTCTCATTGTTCTATTGGCTGTGTACATGTGAAGCATCCAGTTTGGCATTTCCGCTCACCACCAAATATGGTGACCAGAGGAAGACCAGTGGTTGGCAGTGGGAGAAGATGGTGCGTGATGGATTTTGGCCGACATTCTGCTTATTTTCTCATCTATAAAACATTTGATCTCAATACAGTTCTGTGAAAAAAACTCCATTCTGTTACAAACAGAAAAAGTCATTTGCGCCTCTTGGAAACAGGCTGTGGTCTATCTTGGGTTAGTTCTAAAATAATCTTTGAATATAGTTCCTACTACATGGTCAGTACTAAAACGCATGGAGCGGCGATATATTATGTTTCTATTAAAAAAGCTGGCATGCATTGTACTGCAAGTCTGCAACTGATGCAAACAAATACACAGAAAAGCAAATATTTGACTAGAAGCCCTCTTAGGTTTGTCATCACTACTTCCAGAAATATTTATGACTAGAGAGTCTATGGGATGGTACACTGTTGGCGTGATTCCCAGAGGAGAGCCCCAGGGGTTGGTACCCATCTTGAATACATGATCTCGGCAGGGGGTAGGGACTATACGAGTTCTTGAACATTCCATTGGGCTGTAGCCTTGATGTGGTGCAGACCAACGCACACCTACTAATATGTTTGGAAAGTTTAAAATGTCAGAAGCACAATCATATCAATCAGACCAGCAATCACGCAGTCAAGCACATCAAATGACATGAGATTCAGTATGAAGGGGGTCAAGCTTCAAATCAACTTTGGCACACAATCACTACAAACCACTGGTAGAAAACAAACATGGTGAGAACAAGGGAATGTCTGGAGGAGAAGAGGGGGCACATAGTCACCCTGATTCTTATCCTATGGAACACACAACACCAAGAAAACGCTTACCCCCACCCCTTCCTAACTCAACATTGGGGTAAGCAGGGGGTAAAGCATCACTATCATACAAACACAAATGTATTAAAAGCATAATTAAATAAGACAACGTTTTTCAGTATCATCAAAATGTTGTGTAGGCTAAACAACGCATTTGATTGCCGACTTTGATGTGCAATTCAACAGTTCGTTTCAAAATATAAGTCATTTCAAGAAGGTGATGATTTCTGATTCCATTGCCCTATTGGAGTAGCATTGATTTTAGGTGAACGCTGCAGTTCGCTGGTGGCTATACTGTTCGTATTAACGGGCAATGTCAATCAATGATGTGAATTTAGCCACTTGTAAATCGATGCAAATATATGTCTAATAAGCAGTCCTTTCTTTGCTACAGCACGTTTCCTCTCTTTTAGGAGTAACCAATTCGACGAGCCACATTCCTGCCCGAAAGGGGGTAATGAAATGTAGCAACCTAAATCGTTTTCCTACTTCAATAATAACGGGCAATCGCGCAGTGCAACCAAGTAAAAGGGTCGAATACAGGGGAAATGTAAAAGGCTACAAACACAATGTATTAACCAACCCGTTCACTATGCCATCAGCCGATCCCGTTTCACATGATGGTGCTAGGGGGTTTCTTCCCCCCCAGAGCTGTCGAGATGGAATGACTAGTCGTCCATGTTGACCTGAATCATAGCACGAGAGCAATCTACACGAACTCGCGCGAAAACAATACCATTGAACACTCAAAACAGCATCCGCATGCAACAATGTAGCAAGACGCACATTGCCGTGTCAATATATTGGTCCATCGAGATATGTTTATCACCCACTGTGCATAATACAAGGTTAACGCTGGGGGGACCGCTAAAGAGCAAAGGCGATGGTGAAGTAACTAGCCACTTACCTTTACAGAGATTTGACTCTAATGAATGAATTGTCGGAAATTTAGTTAATTTTATCAAATGAAAACCAGTATTACACCGATAGTTTATCTAAAAAAATATATATAGATGTTGTGCTTATCTTATGTAAAGATCAGCTTGTAATATATTTTAAAAGGACACTCTTCTCGTTTTTGCGTAAAGCTACAGACAATAGCCATCCAGTGCCTCCCTCGTACCCGCCAACTCCGGCGAAGCGTGGCTACGCAACGTGTTATTGTATGGCACCATGGGAGATGAAGTCTTTAAACATGTTATTGTTCTTTCTTTCTTTTCTCTATTATAAACATATTATTCAGAGATGTTTGATGATCTTTATTTTCAATGTTTAGTTATTGGTCAAGCTTGCCAATGGGTAGAGCAATTACTTTACTTACAATGTCTTGTACTTAGTTCTATACTCTAGAGTCTCAGGATTGATTCATGAATTTTACCATTAAAAATATATATAATTTTAGAAAGACAGTAGTAATTCAAAAACCTATGATCAGTTGTGAAAGCCTGAACTCCCCCCACCTTGCTCTCCATGTTTCTCTCTCTATCCCTTTTGGCTGGTTAGCCTTCACTGACTTCAGCCAGTGAAAAGCGACAGTCTTTCCCTTCTTCTTCTCCACTGCCAGATGTATTTTTTTAACTGACTGCACTGACACTTACATCATGCATATTCTGAAGGTATAGCATCTTTGATGTCCCGACTGACAAACTGCTGTATGTGAAAACCCTCAGAACTCTGATGAAGATTGTCACCCATGAGAGGTGCCATCTTCACCCTCTCTATGTCCTCTGGGATATCATTAGAAGCCACCCTGTTCATTAATCATAATAGTTTACAGTCAATATGTGCATTCATTATGTTGTCATGTAAATCGAAAGGAACACACACAAAAAAACACAAAAGTAATGTGTTTAAGGATTTAGAGCATGGCAGTGATGCGTACTAACAAAATACCAGTAAAAAGCTTGCATTACCTGCACATGCACCAGTCACAGTTTTGTTAAAAACAAGACTAGACTGCTGCAGAGCTTGGCCTTGCAGCTGACACTGTATCCAACGTGTTTGTGTGTGTGTGTGTGTGTGTGTATGTGCTTGTGATGATGAGTGTGTGTGATATTATGATTTGTATCTGGAATGCACGAACCAAAGCCATTAAACAGGATCTTCCGCTCTCCCACATCTACAGTATGTGATCTTGTAAAAAGCAGATAGGGCCATATCCTCTTTGTTCCTTTGACACAAAAAATAAAGAGGTGTCCAACCCTACCTGTACTTTTGGAATGGAAGTGCAAATGCCTCTCCGTTTCCCATCAAAACCACAAATCCAATCAATTGGATAGGATTGAATTAGAGGAGAAGGAATGAACTCATAGGTCTATAAGGGCAGGTGGACAGTATAATGTATATTTGTTTATGTAGATCCCTAATTGATTTGACTGTGTGGCGAAGCGTTAAGGGTCAGGCAGGATGACAAGTGGTGTGATCATGTCCCCTGTCTCCTGAGACTGGGTAACATATGTGTTCTTCAAATACATGAATACACACAACACGCACATGCATGCAAACACACCTATTCCCTACCTACTCCAAACACACATCTGCACCCCTGCCCCCTTTTGCATGTACACAAACACATGCACACATGTGGTGTCTACATTAGATGTATGAGTAAGTGGGAAGAGGAAGGAGATGCAGAGGGGGAGAGGAGGGAGATGGGTAGGGGGAGGAGGACAGGGCAAACAACACGTTCAGCTTCATTAGCCAATAGCAACCCCTTTTAACAGGAAGCCCATTATTCACCCAGGATCCCAAGTCAATTACAAGTAGGAAGGAGGTGACTTTCGTGGGAACTTTCAACAAACCCTAACTCTCATGGTATATGAAGAAAAATGATATAGTGGCCAAAGAACTTCTCCAATTGTCTGGTCCATGTCCTTAATTCAGTATTGCCAATTTTATATTCAAACGTAAGTTGCAGTCACAAATCAGCATGTTGCTGCCACTTGCCACAATGTTCTGTTGAAAATCAGTAGAAAAGAAAGAACATTATCTATCTTCAACCAGCAATCTCAGTTCCCAATAGAGGAAAGAGGTGAGCAAAAATGTAAACAGGTTGTGAACGAACTGGGAGGAAACGGGGACAAGGAAAAGTTTGAGATCTTACTGAAAGAGGGGAGGATAACCGAGGTTGAGAAGGGTGAAGTCTACCCCAGTAGGATGAAAGAGGGTATAGAGAGAGAAGGGGTGAAGGGAGAGGTGGGGAAGGAGGGAGGGGTGAGAGGGGTCTCTCTCAGGTAATGTTGAGGAAAGAAACCTGATTGGGTTTTAGCAGAGAACAAAAGAGGAGAGCACACAGAATTCATCTTGTGTCTCTGCAGCATGATTGGTCTAATTACCCCATTACTCACTAGGACCAGTGGCCCTGTGGTACGAGAGAGAGAGGGGGGGGGGACAGAGACAAAGAAGGGTAGATATAGAGAAACAGAGTAATAGGAAAAGAGAGGGTCAGATGAAGAGAGAAAAATAAAGACAGAGAAAGTGATGTGTTGTAGAAAAAAAGTGCCTACAATCTACATACAGTGATGAGCCTGGGATCAACCTTCCAAGAGATGTGCTACCATTGGAATTACTATTATAATTAAGCAATAAGGACCGAGGGGGTGTGGTATATGGCCAATACACCACAGCTAAATTCGTATGCGATAAGTGGAGTGCCTGTATACAGCCCTTTGTCGTAAATAGAACAGTAAACAAGTATTTTTGAGTAGCTGTGGATTATTGTCTGATATACACACGGCTGAAATGGTGTTTCAGCCAATCAGCATCAAGGACCCATCTGGCACATGCTTCATAAACAATAGGCGTAGACATAGTGAAATGCATGCTTTCCAACAATGCATAGTTAAAGATATATATATAGAAACATATGAGGAATAAATACACAGTGAATAATGATTATCAATAACAAGTAAAAATAGCATGGCTAATACAGGGAGTACCGAGTCGATGTGCAGGGGTATAAGGTAATTGAGGTAGCTACACTATACAGTGGGGAGAACAAGTATTTGATAACCTGCTAAATCAGTAGTGTTTCCTACTTACAAAGCATGTAGAGGTCTGTAATTTTTATCATAGCTACACTTCAACTGTGAGAGACGGAATCTAAAACAAAAATCCAGAAAAATCACATTGTATGATTTTTAAGTAATTAATTAGCATTTTATTGCATGACATAGGTATTTGATACATCAGAAAAGCAGAACTTAATATTTGGTACAGAAACCTTTGTTTGCAATTACAGAGATCATACGTTTCCTGTAGTTCTTGACCAGGTTTGCACACACTGCAGCAGGGATTTTGGCCCACTCCTCCATACAGACCTTCTCCAGATCCTTCAGGTTTCAGGGCTGTCGCTGGGCAATACGGACTTTTAGCTCCCTCCAAAGATTTTCTATTGGGTTCAGGTCTGGAGACTGGCTAGGCCACACCAGGACTTTGAGATGCTTCTTACAGAGCCACTCCTTAGTTGCCCTGGCTGTGTGTTTCAGGTCGTGGTCATGCTGGAAGACCCAGCCACGACCCATCTTCAATGCTCTTACTGAGGGAAGGAGATTGTTGGCCAAGATCTTGCAATACATGGCCCCATCTATCCTCCCCTCAATACGGTGCAGTCATCCTGTCCCCTTTGCAGAAAAGCATCCCCAAAGAATGATGTTTCCACCTCCATGCTTCACAGTTGGGATGGTGTTCTTGGAGTTGTACTCATCCTTCTTCCTCCAAACACAGTGAGTGGAGTTTAGACCAAAAAGCTCTATTTTTGTCTCATCAGACCACATGACCTTCTCCCATTCCTCCTCTGGTCATTGGCAAACATCAGACGGGCCTGGACATGCGCTGGCTTGAGCAGGGGGACCTTGCGTGCGCTGCAGAATTTTAATCGATGACGGCGTAGTGTGTTACTAATGATTTTCTTTGAGACTGTGGTCCAAGCTCTCTTCAGGTCATTGACCAGGTCCTGCCGTGTAGTTCTGGGCTGATCCCTCACATTCCCCACCTTCCTCATGATCATTGATGCCCCAATGATTAAGCTGCTTGCCTATTGTCCTGTAGCCCATCCCAGCCTTGTGCAGGTCTACAATTTTACCCCTGATGTCCTTACACAGCTCTCTGGTCTTGGCCATTGTGGAGAGGTTGGAGTCTGTTTGATTGAGTGTGTGGACAGGTGTCTTTTATACAGGTAATGAGTTCAAACAGGTGCAGTTTATACAGGTCATGAGTGGAGAACAGGGGGGCTTCTTAAAGAAAAACTAACAGGTCTGTGAGAGCCGGAAGTCTTACTGGTTGGTAGGTGATCAGATACTTATGTCATGCAATAAAATGCAAATTAATTACTTAAAAATCATACAATGTGATTTTCTGGATTTTTGTTTTAGATTCCGTCTCTCACAGTTGAAGTGTACTTATGATAAAAATTACAGACCTCTACATGCTTTGTAAGTAGGTATACCTGCAAAATCGGCAGTGTATCAAATACTTGTTCTCCCCACTGTATATACAAAAGTATGTGGACACCCCTTCAAATGAGTGGATTTGGCTATTTCAGCCACATCCGTTGCTGAAAAGTGTATAAAATCAAGCACACAGAATTGCAATCTCCATAGACAAAAAATGGCAGTAGCATGGCCATACTGAAGAGCTCTGTGACTTTCAACTTGGCATCGTCATAGGATGCCACCTTTCCAACAAATCAGTTTGTAAAATTTCTGCCCTGCTAGAGCTTTCCCGGGACAACTGTAAGTGCTGTTATTGTGAATTGAAAACATCTAGGAGCAACCATGGCTCAGCCATGAAGTGGTAGGCCACACAAGCTCAAAGAAAGGAACTTCCAAGAGAGGAAACCAGTAGTGCGTAAAATTCGTCTGTCCTCGGTTGCAACATTCACTACCGAGTTCCAAACTGCCTCTGGAAGTAACGTCAGCACGAGCTGTTTGTCGGGAGTTTCATGAAATGGGTTTCCATGGCCGAGCAGCTGCACACAAGCCTAAGATCACCATGCGGAATGCCAAGCGTCGGCTGGAGTGGTGTAAAGCTCACCGCCATTGGACTCTGGGGCAGTGGAAAAGCATTTTCTGGAGTGATAAATCATGCTTCACCATCTGGCAGTCTGACGGGCGACGGTTTGGCGAATGTCAGGTGAATGCTACCTGCCCCAATGCATAGTGCCAACTGTAAAATTTGGTGGAGGAGGAATAATGGTTTGGGGCTGTCATGTTTCGGGCTAGGCTCCTTAGTTCCAGTGA
The DNA here is from genome assembly GCF_018296145.1 of Oncorhynchus tshawytscha. Classification (NCBI taxonomy): domain Eukaryota; kingdom Metazoa; phylum Chordata; class Actinopteri; order Salmoniformes; family Salmonidae; genus Oncorhynchus; species Oncorhynchus tshawytscha. The sequence continues at coordinate 5,277,445 of NC_056455.1, forward strand.
ATGGAAATCTTAAGGCCATTCTAGACAATTCTGTGCTTCCAACTTTGTGGCAACAGTTTGGGGCCCTTTCCTGTTTCAGCATTACAACGCTCCTGTGCACAAAGCGAGGTCCATATAGAAATGGCTTGTCGAGATCAGTGTGGAAGAACTTGCCTGGCATGCACAGTGCCCTGACCTCAACTTCATTGAACACCGTTTGGATGAATTGGAACGTCGACTGCGAGCCAGGCATAATCGCCCAACCTTACTTATGCTCGTGGCTGAATGGAAGCAAGTCCCTGCAGCAATGTTCCAGCATCGAGTGGAAAGCCTTCCCAGAAGAGTGGATGCTGTTAATGCAGCAAAGGGGGGGACCAACTCCATATTAATGCCCATGATTTTGGATTGAGAGAGTAGTTGGTCATGTGGTGCATGTATTGTGCCAAATTCAATTCAAAAGTCGAATGGGGTGGGATGGTGCTCACACGAAAGATGAAACATCATTGGGCTACTGAGTGGCACAGCGGTCAGTAGCATATAGCATCTCAGTGCTAGAGGCATCACTACAGACACCATGGTTCGAATCCAGGCGGTATCACAACCGGCCGTGATTGGGAGTCCCATAGTGCGGCGCACAATTGTCTCAGCGTCGTCCGAGTTTGGCAGGTGTAGGCCGTCATTGTAAATAAGAATTTGTTCTTAACTGACTTGCCTAGTTTAATAAAGATTAAATAAATACAATTGCGCGAACCAACACTTGAGTTGCGAGAGAAGAAATGTTGTCGAGCGAGCAGGGGACGGGTCTGGCGAGCGCAAATTAAACTTGAGAGCTTGCGAGTACAACTGCATTTCTGCATGCAGTAAATTAATAACAGGGCAGATCTTTTTTGTTCGCCTGAAGAAATCCCTACATGTCAGAAATACGCCGCGTTCCTATACGGATGTATTTTCTCCCTCACCAATTTCCCAGTTTTCTTTCGCTACTGCTTAATATAATTTTATAACAGGTGGAAATTCTAGCCAATGAACAGGGTGGGTATAATTTGTGGAACATTCCAACAGGAATCCAACAAACAACGCATTCAAAGTTGTATCGCGGGCGAATAAAATACCGAGTAGGGACTGGACTATTTACATGAATTATTTCACTCACCACGTTTATTCCGAAAAATGTCTGTCCTCACTCTGGTAGCCTATGGCCGAACATTAAGAATAAACTACGTGGTGAGTTGATGCCTATTCTGCAGCTAGTTAGCTAGGTTAATTGATCGTGCTACTTTGTATGCGTTGTTTGTTGGAAATCTTGTACTTGACGAAGTTTTTGGAACAGATTCCTGTTGGAACGTTCCACAAATTATACCCTCCAAATGAACACAGCCTGTGCTGTAGCAGTCTGCTGAAATCCACTTGGTTTGATTATTGGACCAATCACGGATTGACTGTTCTCTAACCAGATTTTTAACCATAGAGGTCAAAGGGGCACAGTGAAAGATGAACGATGGCTGACAAGAATAAAGTGGCAAGTTCAATAGTTTTTCAGTAGAGGTACTAGCTAATCAACTATGATTTCAATATTGAAATTGAAGTAAGTGGTTATTAAAGCAGGTAACATTAGCTAACTGTTAGCTAGCTAGCTAACGTTTAACCATGTGGTTTAGTTTAATATACCGTCTCTGGTTTAACTAAGAGCACTGTACCTAAGATGAGTATGGGTTTAGTAAAGGAGGACTTGGAAGACCAGCATGATGGGGTGGCAGAAAAGGGGTGAGAACCAACAGGGGAAGAGGTCAGTGATTGAAGATGGGTAGCCAAGAGAGGTCAGGCTCTTAATCAAATAATAGCCATTGTTGTAAACTGCTAACTGCATAATTTGAGATTTACAAATCTTTATTTCAATCAGATTGTATATGTCACTTTTTTTGTGCAGTTACAATAAATGAGATTGACCTTAAACTCTTTATTTCTCTCCATCCCTCTTTCCATGTAGGTCCACTGTCACCAACATGTAGTGGTGAAGTTGTTCTCAGCTCAGCTGACAAGAGATGGGAGGTACAGGAGCCCATTCTGTTCCAAGTAGGTTACCTTGGCTCTCCTGTATGCACAGCACTCTGGAGACTTCCTGCAGGGAACCATGACATCCACCAATCACCCATTTTAACTTAATCATTAGTGGTACTGAAAGTTCCTCAAATTCCTTTGATGCTGTATGAAGACATTGTGCATAGGACATTTGTCACAGAGAGGATGATGACCAGCTGCTGTCTATTGGTTAGAAAGATGGTTCTATACTGAATGTGTGTGATAGTCATTGCTAAACAATAGCTCTCCACGAGGTGGGTTGGGCATGAAATGACAGCAGGCTGTTCAGTACTGTACAGGACAATTCTACAATTTCAGAGTATTTGTATTTATTATGGATCCCCATTAGCTGCTACCAACGCAGCAACTCTTCCCGGGGCCCAGCAAAAGTAAGACAGTTTATACATTAAAAAAAAAAATGTTACATTCACAGATTTCACAACACACTGTTGTGCCCTCAGGCCCCTACTCCACCACTACCACATTTTATTTTATATACAGTGCCTTGCGAAAGTATTCGGCCCCCTTGAACTTTGCGACCGTTTGCCACATTTCAGGCTTCAAACATAAAGATATAAAACTGTATTTTTTTGTGATGAATCAACAACAAGTGGGACACAATCATGAAGTGGAACGACATTTATTGGATATTTCAAACTTTTAACAAATCAAAAACTGAAAAATTGGGCGTGCAAAATTATTATTATTATTATGTTGTATCAATGTTTTTACCATGACAGTTCATAATCCGGGGTTAATTCAAGCAGTTTTAGTCACATCAACTAGCTCAATTTCCACATTATTTCTTCCAAGATTTAGTTGAGGTTTAGTGAATGATTTGTCCCAAATACAATGCTTTTAGTTTTAGAAATATTTAGGACTAACTTATTCCTTGCCACCCACTCTGAAACTAACTGCAGCTCTTTGTTAAGTGTTGCAATGATTTCAAATCAAATCAAAATCAAATCAAATTTTATTTGTCACATACACATGGTTAGGATGTTAATGCGAGTGGTAGCTGAAATGCTTGTGCTTCTAGTTCCGACAATGCAGTAATAACCAGCAAGTAATCTAACTAACAATTAAAAAAAAACTACTGTCATACACAGTGTAAGGGGATAAAGAATATGTACATAAGGATATATGAATGAGTGATGGTACAGAGCAGCATAGGCAAGATACAGTAGATGATATCATCTACAGTATATACATATGAGATAAGTATGTAAACCAAGTGGCATAGTTAAAGTGGCTAGTGATACATGTATTACATAAGGATGCAGTCGATGATATAGAGTACAGTATCAACGTATGCATATGAGATGAACAATGTAGGGTAAGTAACATTATATAAGGTAGCATTGTTTAAAGTGGCTAGTGATATATTTACATCATTTCCCATCGATTCCCATGATTAAAGTGGCTGGAGTAGAGTCAGTGTCATTGACAGTGTGTTGGCAGTAGCCACTCAATGTTAGTGGTGGCTGTTTAACAGTCTGATGGCCTTTTTGAGATAAAGCTGTTTTTTCAGTCTCTCGGTCCCAGCTTTGATGCACCTGTACTGACCTCGCCTTCTGGATGGCAGCGGGGTGAACAGGCAGTGGCTTACGGGTGGTTGATGTCCTTGATGATCTTTATGGCCTTCCTGGTCAGCATCGGGTGGTGTAGGTGTCCTGGAGGGCAGGTAGTTTGCCCCCGGTGATGCGTTGTGCAGACCTCACTACCCTCTGAGAACCTTACGGTTGAGGGCGGTGCAGTTGCCATACCAGGCGGTGATACAGCCCGCCAATTTTTCAGGATGCTCTCGATTGTGCATCTGTAGAAGTTTGTAGTGCTTTTGGTGACAAGCCTGAAATTCTTCAGCCTCCTGAGGTTGAAGAGGCGCTGCTGCGCCTTCCTCACGATGCTGTCTGTGTGAGTGGACCAATTCAGTTTGTCTGTGATGTGTATGCCTTGAGGAACTTAAAACTTGCTACCCTCTCCACTACTGTTCCATCGATGTGGATGGGGGTGTGTTCCCTCTGCTGTTTCCTGAAGTCCACAATCATCTCCTTAGTTTTGTTGACGTTGAGTGTGAGGTTATTTTCCTGACACCACACTCCGAGGGCCCTCACCTCCTCCCTGTGAGGCCGTCTGGCGTCGTTGTTGGTAATCAAGCCTACCACTGTTGTGTCGTCCATTAAACTTGATGATTGAGTTGGAGCATGCATGGCCACGCAGTCGTGGGTGAACAGGGAGTACAGGAGAGGGCTCAGAACGCACCCTTGTGGGGCCCCAGTGTTGAGGATCAGCGGGGGGAATCTCTCCTCCATTCCACTGAGCCATGTTGTTGCCTACCCTCACCACCTGGGGGCTGCCCTGTTCTGGAAGTCCAGTACCCAGTTGCACAGGGCGGGGTCTTAAATCCAGGGTCTCGAACCTGATGACGAGCTTGGAGGGTACTATGGTGTTGAATGCCGAGCTGTAATGAACAGCATTCTCACATAGGTATTCCTCTTGTCCAGATGGGTTAGGGCAGTGTGCAGTGTGGTTGAGATTGCATCGTCTGTGGACCTATTTGGGCTACCGTTGTAAGCAAATTTTTACCAGTGGGTCAAGGGTGTCAGGTAGGGTGGAGGTGATATGGTCCTTGACTAGTCTCTCAAAGCACTTCATGATGACGGATGTGAGTGCTTACGGGCGGTAGTCGTTTAGCTCAGTTACCTTAGCTTTCTTGGGAACAGGAACAATGGTGGCCCTCTTGAAGCATGTGGGAACAGCAGACTGGTATAGGGATTGATTGAACTCACTGTAGTAGCTGACATGTATAGTGTTGACTCAAAGCCACCTGAACAGTTTCTTCCCCTGTGCCGTGGCCCTCACCAACCATCCACCTGGTTCACGGTTAACCTCTCATCCGTGGACTTTGCACTATTCATCCACAGACTATGCACCTTGGACTATTATCCCAGAACTGCACATTGCTCTTTTCCTCACATCTCGTACATGTGTAGCACATGGGGATGTGGGAAACTTAATCCTCAGCCTTAAGTGTCCCGTTTGTGTCTCCTTATTACAGGGATGACACTAGTCACCTTTTGGCGAAATTCGCCGTTTTGAATCCAAAATAGGTGATCCATGTGATACGTGTAGATCCGATGGGCTTTGGATGGCTACTGTTTGTAAGCGAACGAGTGATTCGTGTTTGGAGCAATACTGGCTGCAGGAAGTGCAACCAAAAAAAAGGATCACCTTTTTGGGCCCATTCCTCCTGTTATTAGCTAGCTTTTGAGGTGGTGCGATTGGCTAAAACGCTTGAGAGATGTGTGTTTGTGAGGCAAAGGTCCTGAGTTTCCGCCAGGTATGGGCTGACTCTAGAGGAAGTGGCACTTGCTAAGCAAGCAGCGTGACATCCTTTACACATGCATCATTTATAATGTAGCTTATTGTGCTCATAGTGTACATACTGTATGTGGATTTGCATCTATGTGTATTGTGTTTGTGGTAGCACCATTTCATGTAGTCAAATTCCTGTACATGCTAATTTATTTGGTGAATTAAAGCTGACTGACATGTTTTAACTTGAGTAGCTGGTTTATCATGTCAGTTTACATTCTATTATTTTTGGACTGGTTATGTACTGTATGAACTGCAGCAGGTAGCAGCTTCTCCCCTTTGTGTCTTCATGTATGTTGCAGGGTCTACAGACAATCACGGATTACAAAGGGAAAACCAGCCACGTCGTGGACACCGACGTCTTGCTTCCGGACAAGCTAAACACCTTCTTCGCCCGATTTGAGGATAACACAGTGCCACTGACGCGGCCCGCTCCCAAGGACTGTGGGCTCTCGTTCTCCGTGGCTGATGCGAGGAAGACATTTAAGCTGCTGGCCCAGACGTCATCCCTAGCCGCGTCCTCAGAGCATGCGCAGACCAACTGGCTGGAGTGTTTACGGACATATTCAATCTCTCCCTATCCCAGTCTGCTATCCCCACTTGCTTCAAGATGTCCACCATTGTTCCTCTACCCAAGAAAGCAAAGGTAACTGAACTAAATGGCTATCGGCCCGTAGCACTCCTGCCATCAAGAAGTGCTTTGAGAGGGTAGTTAAGGATCATATCACCTCTACATTACCTGGCACCCTAGACTCACTTCAATTTGCATACTGCCCCAATAGATCCACAGACGATGCAATCGCCATCACACTGCACACTTTCCTATCTCATCTGGACAAGAGGAATACCTATGTAAGAATGCTGTTTATTGACTACAGCTCAGCATTTAACACCATAGTACCCTCCAAGCTTATCATTAAGTTTGGGGCCCTGGGTCAGAACTCCACCCTGTGCAACTTGGTCCTGGACTTCCTGATGGGCCGCCACCAGATGGTGAAGGTAGGTAACAACAACTCCACTTTGCTGATCCTCAACACAGGGGTCCCATAAGGGTTTGTGCTCAGCCCCCTCCTGTACTCCCTGTTCACCCATTACTTCGTGGCCACGCACGCCTCCAACTCAATCATCAAGTTTGCAGACGACTCAACAGTGGTAGGCCTGATTACCAACAATGACGAGACAGCCTACAGGGAGGAGGTGAGGGCCCTGGCAGAGTGGTGCCAGGAAAATAACTCCCTCAGTGAAACGAAGAAGCTGATCGTGGACTTCAGGAAACAGCAGAGGGAGCACACCCCTATCCACATCGACAGGACCACAGTGGAGAAGGTGGAAAGCTTCAAGTTCCTAGGCATACACATCACTGACGATCTGAAATGGTCCACCCGCAGACAGTGTGGTGAAGAAAGAGCAACAGCCCCTAAGACCCTCACAAACCTTTACAGATGCACAATTAAGAGCATTCTGCCATGCTGTCTCACCGCCTGGTACGGCAACTGTACCGCCCACAACCGCAGGGCTCTTCAGGGGGTGGTGCAGTCTGCCCAACGCATCACCGGTGGCACACTGCCTTCCCTCCAGGACACCTACAGCATCTGATGTCACAGGAAGGCCAAAAAGATTGTCAAGGACATCAACCACCCGAGCCACAGCCTGTTCACCCTGCTATCATCCAGAAGGCGAGGTTGGTACAGTTGAAACCGGGAAACATCCATAAAGAGCATTTCCCCATTGAAGTCGGTTACGACGCCAAACTGCAGTCAGGTCAAGACCCTGGTGAGGGCGACAAGCATGAAGATGAGCTTCCCTGAGACGGTTTCTGACAGTTTGTGCAGAAGTTCTTTGGTTGTGCAAACCTACAGTTTCAACAGCTGTGCGGGTGGCTGGTCTCAGACGATCCAAAAGGTGAAGAATCCGGAGGTGGAGGTCCTGGGCTGGTGTGGTTACACGTGGTCTGCAGTTGTGAGGCCGGTTGGACGTACTGCCAAATTCTCTAAAATGGTGTTGGAGACAATTTAATGTTCATCTACCATAGGATCTCTGGCAACAGCTCGGGTGGACATTCCTACAGTCAGCATGCCAATTGCATGCTCCCTCAACTTGAGACATCTGTGCCATAGTGTTGTGTGACAAAACTGCACATTTTAGAGTGGCCTTTTATTGTACCCAGCACAAGGTGCACCTGTGTATGATCATGCTGTTTGATCAGCTTCTTGACATGCCACACCTGTCAGGTGGGTGGATTATCTTGGCAACGGATAAATGCTCACTAACAGGGATGTAAATATATTTGAGAGAAATAATATTTTAGTGCATATCAAACATTTCTGGGATGTTCTATTTCAGCTAGTTGTAAAGTGAACTAGGCAAGAGGATAGATGGTAGATTGAGCTGTAGCAGGAGTGCCTGACGTCCGTATGCATGTGTGCACGTTTTGTGTGGGTGTCTGTTGCGGTGTCAGCTTGAGTATGTGGGTAGAGACCAGTGTGTGTGCACAGTTTGTACAAGATATATATTTTTTTAATTTAAAGGGTTGATGCAGGTGGCTGGGGGAGCCATTTGATTAGCTATTTAGCAGCCTTGTTTAGCAGTCTCATGGCTTGGGGGTAGAAGCTGTTCAGGGTCCTATTGGTTCCAGACATGGTGCACTGGTACCCCTTGCCGTGCGGTAGCAGAGAGAACCGCATTTACCCCACTACTTTTCCATCTGGTGTGGTGACAGAGCAGCAGTTTAACATTTACCTGCTCTGTCGCAATCCTACCATTTGAAACTACATGCAGAAAAGTCGTGCTCTTTGTAATTTAGCAAATCTCCCACGAGTCACTCACAACTGCAGTACAGAAGTTGATAGCTACGCGCAAGGCACGTTCAAGCGCTCCTGCGCAAAAAGAAGCACCCTTCAATCTAGTCACTAAGTTTATTTATTTGAGGGAATGTAATTTACAAAAGTAAACCTTACAAATGTCTTGGGGCTAGGCCCCTTTTTTCCCCTCAATTTTCTCCTGAATGACATACCCAAAGTAAACTGCCTGTTGCTCAGGCCCTGAAGCCAGGATTGGCATATAATTGGAAGGAAAACACTTTGAAGTTTGTAGAATTGTTAAAATAATGTAGGAGAATATATAACACAATAGATATGGTAGGAGAAAATCCAAAGAAATTACATATCATAGTAACCAAATATAGCCTTTTAATAGCTGCTTATAAAGAGAAAACGTGCCAACCTACAGGCCTGCATGAGCCCAATGCATTTAAAAACGACACCATGTCTGGGCCAGTAGAATTTCTGTTCGGGCCAGTAAGAAAAAACATTAGTGTTGGATCCTGTCATAGCAAATAGGACCCAGAGTTTTACATGACCAGGTCATGAGATCAGGAAACTCCAGGCCCCAGAAAAGACACATACAAATTTTGCCAAACCCCTTTTGAACCTGTGGTGCCACCTCTGCCAAGTGGTGACGCAGCCAGTCAATATGCTCTCAATGGTGCAGCTGTAGAACTTGTTTATTTTCCGAGGACCCATCCCAAATCTTTACAGCCTCCTGAGGGGGAAGAGGCACTGTCATGCCCTTTTCACAGCTGTGTGTGTGAGGAACTTGAAGCTCTCGACCCAATCCACTACAGCCCCCTCGATGTGGATGGGGGAGTGCCCGTCCATTTGTTTCCTGTAGTCCACGATCAGCTCCTTTGTCTTGCTGATGTAGTGGGAGAGGTTGTTGTCCTGGCACCACACTGCCAGGTCTCTGACCTCCTCCCTATAGGCTGTCTCATTTGTCATCGGTAATCAGTGCTACCACTACCGTGTCGTCAGCAAACTTGATGATGGTGTTGGCGTCACGCACGCCACGCAGTCGTGGGTGAACAGGAAGTACGCTAGAGGACTATGCACACACCCGTGAGGGGCCCTGGTGTTGATGGTCAGCGTGGCGTATGTGTAGTTGCCGACCCTCACCGCCTGGGGGAGGCCGGTCAGGAAGTCCAGGATCCAGTTACAGAGGGAGGTATTCAGTCCCAGGGTCCTGAGATTGGTGACGATCTTGGAGGGCACTATGGCATTTAATGCTGAGCTGTAGTCAATGAACAGCATTCTTACAAAGGTATTCCCTTTTCAAGGTGGGTGAGGGCAGTGTGGAGATCAATAGAGATTGTGTCATCTGTGGATCTGTTGAGGAGGGTGCAAATTGAAGAGGGTCCAGGGGGTCTGGGATCATGGTATTGATGTGAGCCATGACCAGCCTTTCAAAGCATTTCATGGCTACATGTGTGAGTGCTACGGGGTGATAGTAATTTAGGAAGGTTACCTTGACGTTCTTAGGCACGGGGACTATGGTGGTCTGCTTGAAACAAGTTGGTATTACAGACCGGGTCAGAGAGAGGTTGAAAATGTTAGTGAAGACACTTGCCAGCTGGTCAGCGCATGCTCTGAGTACACGTCTTGGTATTTCGTCTGGCCCCACGGCATTGCAAATGTTAACCTGTTTAAAGGTCTTACTCACATCGGCTACGGAGAGCGAGCTCACACAGATGTCCAGAACAGCTGGTGCTCTCATGCATGGTTCAGTGTTGCTTGCCTCGAAGCACGTATAGAAGGTATTTAGCTCATCTGGTAGACTGGTGTGGGCAGTTCATGACTGGGTCCCCCTTTTTAATCCATTATGGTTTGCAAGCCCTGAAACATCCGTTCAGCATCAGAGCCAGCTTAGTAGGATTTGTTCTTAGCCCTGTATTGACGCTTTGTCTGTTTGATGGCTCATTGGCGGTCGTAGCAGAATTTTGTATAACCGTCCAGATTAGCAGTGGCATGTATTTGGAGAAGCCAACGGACGCTAGGCTTCCCCAAAAAAAGTTCAAAGAAAAAAATATTGCATTATTTTGTATGTTTTTATCTTTCTTCTCTGTGTTTCATAAATGTCCTTACATTCGCAAGAAGCTGATTCCATCTCACTGGAGAAAGCATCAAAGTGAATGAAATGGCATGTGTCGTGTGTAGCCCGTCTATCTGATGCCATCTGGTCAAAAAGAGTATGACATTGTTGCCACCGTAGCATTGAATGCAAGGAAAGCCAGCGAGCATTTGGCCTCCCTTGATTAATATATATATATATAAATAATAAAAGCCGCTAAGCATTGAGCTAAACTGAATATGCTCAGCTGTGAATGGTCCTGGATCACCCCAAAAGGGAAGCCAGTTGGGATTTGGCTTCGCACCAATCACATCACAACAGAAGCCAAATGTCATTGACAGAAAAAACACTTGAATTGTTGTCGTTATCCTCCGGTGGCTAGGTAGCTAAAATTGTCCCTTTCCTAAATTAGCATAGATAGGGATTTGGACTTGTGGTTTTACTTAATTCTCCATACTGGCAAATGATTATAATGGCAATTCTAATCCAACCATACATTCATACACTGTGCCCCTGGCGTGAGAGGATGGAATTTCAACATGTAACTAGATATAGTAGGCTAATGTTAGCCCATGGAAGGGAGTTAGGCTAGCTAGCAAGGATTTTAGCTAGGTAGACTAGGACAACATAAACTAAAAGTGTGTACTGTATGACAGTCATAGATCATTTAGGCAACAGAAAAGATGAGGTTGGCATTGGCGTTTCTCTACAAATAGGGTGAGTCAACATGTTTTTTCTAGTTACACACACACACACAAACACACATCAGTACCATGGACAGCCACATCAGATTTAAGTTACATTTATTGGACTAAATAGTTTTTATCTTTGAGTTGTCACTGTATTAGTATAGGTGATTAGATTATGTTGAAGTTGAAATGGTGGTGAATAGTGGAGGCAGCAGATGTTTTCTTTGCGACTTGCAGTAACTCTCCGTGTTTCTAAATCAATAGTTGTTTAGTAGTCTGAAAATGTATGAAACATTAACATGTTTGAACATGCTGTAGGTCATGTAACTGTTTGTTACATGCATTATGTTTTGTGGACTTTACTGGACAGATGTTGCTCTCCGGTTTTGTGATGAAACAAAGGTGTGGTTGAATCTATTCTGCCACTGTGTCTTCTTATTGCCTCGGCCTTAGGCCTATATATGACAGTGTCAAGTCATAGGAACAAACAGGTTCTACAGCAAACACCGCAATTATCACAACACGTAGGTGTAAAATGGCTTTTTTTTCCTGACTTGGCTTCTCAAGTGATTTTTTTATTAATTTTTTTACCCCATGCTCCACTACTGCGGATTAGTGTCCCACTCCATGAAAGCAGCAGCTTTAGCCTTTTAGCTCAGTGCAGATGTTGCCTGTAATCCATGGTTTCTGGTTGGGATATGTACAGTCACTGTGGGGACGATGTCGTCGATGCGCTTTTTAATGAGGCCGGCGACTGATGTCGTAAACTCTTCAATGTTATCGGATGAATCCCCGGAACATATTCCAGTCTGTGCTTGGGAAACCATCATCAGACCACTTCCGTATTGATACTGGTACGTTCTGGTTCGAGTGTTTGCTTGGAAGCAGGAGGATAGAATTATGGTCTGATTTTCCTAAAAAAATGGTGAGGGAGGGCTTTGCATGAGTTTGTGTGTTTTAATAAAGATGATCTAGAGTTTTTTTTTTCACATCCTAGTTGCACAGGTAAAAATGAGGTAAAATGGATTTCAGTTTCCCTCCAATTAAACCACCGACCAAGAGAAACCTTTCAATGTGCATTTTCTTGTTTGATCGCCAATGTTACCGACTGGCCTCTTTTTCGCCGCCGCTTCCTCTTTCGAGTCCTGGGGATTAGGGCCTGTTCCGGAGTAAACGGAACATCCGGAGCAGCCGACTCGTTGAAGTAGGCATTTAAAAAATGTAAAAAGTTAGGATCAGGGTACAAAAACCCCCACAAAATAGCAGAATTGGTCAGGGGCCGTAAGAAGGCTGCTATCCACTGCAGCGCCATCTAGCACCCAAACTATGCAGTTTATAATACTGTTTAATATACATTTCTACAAAAAAAATGTATCTGAATATCATCATTCTGAATGTTAGTGCTAGTAAATGAAAGGCACAAAACAGTTGTTACTGTAAAAAGAACAATTCTGTTTTATGGAGTATATATGTTTTAGTTAAATATAGAGCTCTCGTGGAGTGTGGTTGTGGGACAATGAGCAAAGGTCTCCATAGTGCTGGTCAGTGGGAAGTATTGCCCTGTCACTGAAGCAGTGGAGGCTGAGAGAGAGGCTCATCTCCCTAAGGCATTTTACAGGCCCGCTGAAAGCCAGGGGCGAGGGCCTTTTGATGGCACGCTCAACCTGGTCAAACACTGAGGTAATTGGCTCCTTTGGCCAATCAGTGGTGTTGACAGGATGGAGGTCCCAGACTGATGAGTTGTCCACTGAAGGCTCCTCCAGGGCCAAGCTCCACCACATTCCACACAGGGACTTCTCAAAGGCAGAGAGAGGACCCCAAAGCTGATAGGATGTATATGAACCCATCCTTTGACACTCAGAGGCACACCCAACATTACCTGTCCGCTATGGTAGTTGAGAGACTGGAGCTAGAGTTATGGATAAATGGCAAACCTGTTGAAGCTCTAATTTATGATAAAAATACTTACTTATCCACAAAATGGCAGTGAATGTTTCCTCTTTGGTAGCAATGTAGAGCTGTTGGATTTGGTGTAGAATGTCGTTTTTGGTCCACTCTTAGAATGTAGAGTGTTTAGTGTTGCCATGTGTTGTTGGGATACGTTGTATGTGTTTTATAATGTTCTAGGATGATTTCAGTTCGAATTCAAATGCTATGTTTTCTTTAGATTACTGCATGTTGTCGTGATGTTGAGACCTTTTTAATGCATCACCCACTTCTATCTCTGTTTTGTGCTCAAAAACCCTACTTTGTACGCATCATGGGGCAAGAGGCACTGCAGGAGCTGAGGAAAGCAACACATGAATTAGTATTGGAATACAGTGCACATCTTCTGAACATGCCGTTGCATTGTCCACACCGGTTAATGTGGAAGTATACGTTCCAAAGGTTATTCAATGCTGCCACCTAGTGGATAAAAGTGTGGTGCTCTCTTTTAGCAAATGATGAGAGTGGTCACTGACACAATGAAATGTAGAACAATTGCAATTAAAATTGTAAAGATTTTTTCGCCCGAACATTATACAAAAGTAAGGGGTTCTGGCACACTACAGCCCAAAGGAAGCCGTGGCACCTTTGTCACAGGCAAAGCAGACTATAGGGTGTTCTGTCATTGGTATACTCAGTGTACACTACTTTGCAAAACATTAGGACCACTTTCCTAATATTGTGTTTAAACCCCCCCCACCCCAGGAATGCTGGCTCATCTCAACTCCAATGCTTCCCACAGTTGTGCCAAGTTGGCTGGATGTCCTTTGGTTGGTGGGCCATTCTTGATACACACAAGAAACTGTTTAGCGTGAACCCCAGCAGCGTTGCAGTTCTAGACACAAACCAGTGCCCCTGGCACCTACTACCTACTACCCCGCTGTCCACCCCGGCACTTAAATATTTTGCCTTCGCCCTCTGAATGTCACACATACACAATCATGTCTCAATTGTCTCAAGGCTTAAAAGTCCTTCTTTAACCCGTCTCCTCCCCTTCATCTACACTGATTTGAAGTGGATTTAACAAGTGACAACAATAAGGGATCATAGCTTTAACCTGTATTCATCTGACCCAGCCTGTCATGGAAAGAGCAGGTGTCATTAATGTTTTGGATACTCAGTGCGTGTAATCATGTATACCAATTGATACAAAGGGGTATTTTAATTGAATGTCATGACTGCTTGTGGGAACTGTTATGTCGTGTTTAACAAGGAAGCTTGATGAGATTGGGTTGATGTAAAATGTTGTTGTAGCACTGGGGGATTCACGTGTCTTAGTGGCAGTTTAAAGTACAAGTTGAATCAGATATAAACCGTCCTTTGTGTGAGATGTTAAAACGAGGCCCTGACTCTCTCAGTACAGATCCCACGGAGAGGAAATTGTCGCATATAACCCAACCCCTCTGAATCAGGCAGTGGTCACTAAGGTAATGGTGAATGAGAATGTGCCCAAACACAATCCATCTACTGAATGTTTCTGCCCTCTTTTGGGGTGTAGTTACAGCAATATTACATAAGCATTTCCCAAACATAACAGTATTTACAAGCAGAGCACTACCAGAGCAGAGTGCATACTCAGCCAATGTGCCCTTGGGAGTGTATATCACTTTGGACCCCACTCCACCCTATCCTGTAGTATACAGTCTAGTGTGTAGAGGGCTTGCACTGTCGGTACAGTGAACAAGAAAAATCAATACATTATTATCTCCGTTGGCTTGTCTAAGCCATAAACCGAGCCACTACTAATAGCAGGCTTTGATACGAATATCCCACCCCAGGCGTTAATGGGATCGTAGTATACCTCCTCTGTCCGATACTGAATGCTTTACAGCTATATGCTTTTCTACTTTTGGCCACGAGGTGGTGCTTCAGAGCAAGGTTTATTTAAAGCTATATTGATACGGTAAGGCAGGGATCGTCAACTATATGTAGATTCAGCCGAGGGCCGATTTTTGTCTTGAGCATATGTTCGGCGGCAGAACGTAATTACAAATCATTTTATAGACTGGAAATTGACCGCAAGAAGCCCCCCAAAAATATAATATTTGACAAAAACCATTTCAATCCATGCTTACGTTTGTATACTATTCTGCGTGGGGATACTTAGAACAGATTGACAAAAATGTTATCACTTGGAGGTGATTTACTGGTGTTTTTTTACAGTATTTTATGTACAACAATTAAAAACGAATTTCTCTTAACTTAGGAGGGCCAAATAAAATAACCGAACTTGCAGACAAACAGTAGCAGATCTAATTAAAATATGCTTCCTCGCCCACTTCCTCCGCTTTGGTCCTCTCTTTCCCTCTCAACTCCAAATGCTGTAATGACTTGGATCGCAGTTGTTTCAGGAGCTGTGTTTTACGAGTGGCGACCATTCTGGTGGAGGGAGGGAGACAAGAGAAGACATCCTCTGTCTAATGTTACCATGGTCACAGAGTTTTGTTTTTTTTGTCAGCTGCTAGGAGCCATGTCATCTCCCCTGAAACATTTCAGACGGTGCTGATCATTACAGTGTTTTGCGATTGCTTACACACTTGTTGCGGAATCTGCCTCACTGTGTCAAAACGCTACACACAAGCCAACTAAGACACAGAAGTGAGATGTTTATCTCCAAGTGTTATGTCAAAATGAGACTCTGCAATCAAAATCTAACAATCCTTTTTCAAAATGGCATTTTTGCTACAAAATGATACAGGCATGCACCATTTGATTGATTATTTCAATGCAGCAACACACTGATGTACTTTATACAAAACACTGCTGTCTTTAGTACTTTGTATACCTTTTTTAATTTGTCTCATACAGGCTTCTGTTAAAGATTGTTCCAGTACATCTACTCACATTTCAATCAACACAAAAAAATAGAAAGACATCAGAAAAAAAATATATACATATACAGCTGATTCTTTTTGGTTTTTAAAACAATCAAAAAAACACAAAGAAAAGTAGAATTACAGTACAGTAATCAATACTATATGTTACTGTAAACTCACAGAAACAAATAATTACAGTAAAATTACAGTGCAATGGTAAACAAAAAGTATTGTAAAGGATGGGGTGGATGGTTTATGGATCCTGCCTTCTGTTAGGGTCTGGCCACATCACCTCATCCACATGAAGCAATGTCATCCCTGGCTAGGCAACGGGGAAAATATTGCCTTGCATGCCGTATCCGACCCTGGACTGACCCCACCTCAATGTATCTGCATGCCTCTTCCATTGCTTGCAGAAGAGCCAGGCGGTCTTGTGGTTGGTGGTCCTACACTTTCTAACGCCAAGCCGAAAGTAATTCCTCAATCGGATTGAGAAATGGGGAGTAAAGGGGGCAAGTATACAACTGTGAAGTTATTGTGGTTGGTGAGCCAGTCCCTGACCAGAGCAGCCCGGTAGAAACGAACATTATCCCAGATGACAACAAACCTGGGCTGCTCTGGTCCGTCCTGTCAACTGTATTATGTAGTGCCTCCAGAAATATGATTATGTGCTGCAGTATTGTAGGGACCGAGGGTGGCATGGTGATGGAGTACTCCTTGCAGACTAATGGCGGTGATATTTCCCCCTGCGCTGCCCAGGGACATTCATAACGGCTCTTTGTCCTGTAACATTTCGGCCCCAACACCTGGTTTTTAGCTAGATTGAATCCAGCTTCATCAATGGAAATGAACTTAAGAGGCTGTGCAGCTGCATCAACGTCCAGAACTCTCTGTAAGAGAAAGTGCAAACACACTGTACTGTGAATATGGTGTAACTCAAAACACAGGACTACAACGTCTACATTCTCACACAAGGATGGGTTGGGGCGGGGGGCGGGTCGGGTCGGGTCAGACACATTCAGTCAAAATTACAAGCTGCAGGGGCAACTGCCTAGGTGACATACTGCTTTGTCTGAATGTATCTATGCAGTGCCAATAGGACACAATCTACTGCCATTACTGTGTTACAGTATAGTACAGTGAAACTTACTTGCACATCGTCATAGCGAAGGTCTTTGACTCCAACGCTGTTCCTCTCAAATTGAACCCTGGACAGCGGCTTCATCGTAAGTTGGTGTTGACGCAAGATGCGGCAGGGGGTCGACATTCTGACACGGTTGATATTATGGAATGTGGTGTGATCTGCGAGGATTTGATCTCGTAGTTGATGTAGGTGGATGGTGTTGTTTGCCAACACTAGATTGACAACGGCCAGTTCCTGTTCATGGGTGAACAGACTTTGCCGTCCACCCTCAGGAGGTCGTCTGGCAGTTCTGTAGAAAATTCAAGAATATGATGTCATTGGTTAGGTCATTTTTTACATACTGTACTGTCATACTGTACACAGTAACATCAACTGTATTACATGTACTTCACAGTACTATACCTATTTTCTTTTTTGTTCATTGAGTAGCATAGACCTAATATGGTAGGACTACATTGTATTGTACTGTGATGCAGAGTGATGTGCAACAATTACATAGGTACAGTCTAGTGTAGAAAGTCGAAGACATACCTGTTCTCCAGTCTAAATGTCGGTATTATGAATGCTACCGTGTAGCGTCTCAGGT